>NC_050198.1:53113069-53281159 GCF_004126475.2 Phyllostomus discolor
ATGGAACAGAGAACACCAAACAAGATTGAGGCAATTCCCTGGATCTAAAGAACCTTGCATTCTATCTGACCAGTTGAAATTAGCACACATGAAATCATTAGACAGGAATACATAATAATTGGTATGATATTGGTCATAAAACTCATAAATACAATCTGAATTTAGAGAAGGGTGGCAACAGTGTGGTTAAAGCATGCAAACAAACGTTCACATGGTACAAATGAGAATCATGTGGAGTCTTAAAGTGTGGACAACATTTACTCTGGCAGAAGAGGAAAAAAGTGAAGACTCTATATTTAACTAACTTGCTAGTTTGTACAGTTCTCTCTCATATAGACTCATTTTATTGTTGTGGCAAGCCCTTAGAGCAGACTGAGAAGGCATTCTTATTCTAGCCCATAGGTGGATCCTGTTGCATGGAGTGGTAAGTAACTTGCCCAAGCTCTAGAACCAGTAAGTAGAAGCCACCTACCACTCCAGCTCCTGCAGAGCCTCTGTCTACAAAGAGTTTACACACCTGTTAATCATGACTCTCACATGGATATAAAAATGACATGTGTTAAAGATTTTATTTAACTCATTACTAGTGAGAGGACTGGTAAGATGCTACAAGGGAGTAGTCAAAGATACATATTTATATGGGGTAAACACATGTTGAAATTAATTTTAAAATATTTAAATATTGAGAAACTGACTTTTTTATTGTGGGAAGAAGGAAGTCAATTCATACTCCACCAGATGGAATTTATTTGCATGTGCATAGACAAGAGTTATTTTTCATTCCTAGCAGTGATCTACAACTTGCAGAATTTTAAAACACCTCAAATACACTGAAAGACTGAAGTCAAAGAACCCAGAATAATCTGCTCTAAAGAGTGCATAGTTTCCATCAGAGATACCTACTAATCTTTTTTGCTTATTACAAGTTCTCCTATTCACCTGAGTTATAGACATAAATAGAATAAATATGAAGTAATAGCAAATGGTACAAGGCCACAGGGTTGGAGGTGGGCATTAGGGATACCCTATAACACCATACCTTGACCTCACAAGCAGGTCTGGAGTTTCTTGGAATGTAACCAAGGGTAAAGAAAGCAGTTTGTGTTAAGAGTCAAAGAGGTCTGCTCTAAGCCAAATCAGTTTTGAGTTCAAGGGAGGCTGGAAGTTGGGGTTTCTAAGTTGCTAAGTGGCAGATGGTGGTGGGTGCATTCCAAGCTGGCCTATTTTATAGCACCTAGACTCAGAGATGCAGATCACCATTTAATTATGTTTATATCTAGTATAGTTTTTTTTCTTTAAAAAAGAAAGTAGTAATTAATTTTATGAGCTCAACATGGATATACTTTCCTTACTGCCAGAAACTAAGGGTTCCAGGTGAACAAGGAAGATGTTTTATTGATGTACTAATGAGGGGTTTGCACGGACATGGACATATGAAAGTTGATTCACATCCATACATGTGAATATAGCTCATCCCTAAAAATATAATTATGTACTTATGCAAGGTGATGCAAATATTAACATATAGCTTTGGACTTATGTGGAGATAGCTGCCTACATGGTATGATCTAAAAAGTGATTAAAAGTCTCCTTGCTCCCAGAAGTCTCCCTAGTGATCTGCTTTAATTTATGACATACCCATCATTGATGTTACTTCCATGGAGAAAGAGTTACCTCCAGAAGGCACATGTTAAAATGCAACAGGATTTTTAAAAGAGGACTAACAAAACAGTGGGAAGAAAAAGGTCTAGAATACAGGCAGAGAGGGCATGCTTCAGAAGGATGCCATGAGGGCAGCTCTGGTAAGTGCTACTGGAGGTGCTCTGAGATCTCTGGGCACCTAGACAGGATAAGTGACAAGGACTGCAGGAAGGAAAACTGGAAGGATTACAAGACAAAATTGACCATACCACAGAGTTGTGATGGCCCTTTAACACTATCCAACAATACACATATGTTAAGAATTACTCTGTAGAATTTAATTTGAAAAAGTCAAGTCACATATTATATGAGAAGCATCTAATTTTCTTAATATAGTATGTTGAAAGTATTTGGCTGAGAACTGATATGCTGGGGGAAAACTTGCAAATCAGGTATTATCAGAAAACAACAGTGGAAGTGAGAAAACTGGTTTATCATCCAAATACTTAAATGCAAATAGCCACAGAGAGATATCTTTTCTTAAAAGATTTTATTTATTTTTTAGACAAAGGGAAAGAGAGGGAGAGAAACATCAGTGTGTGAAAGACACATTTGATTTGGTTGTGTCTCACACATCCCCAACCAGGGATCTGGCCTGCAACCCAGGCATGTGCCCTGTCTAGGAATCAAACCAGCTACCTTTTCATTAGCAGGCTGGTGCTCAATCCACTCAGCTACATCAGCCAGGACTGAAGAGCTGTTTAAATGATAAGAAAAAATGAATGATAGGAAAGAAAGAATGGGGTTGGGAGCATTTTAGTAGAATATTCAGAGGTTTGAATTAAATGAATGAATAAATGACACATGTTAGGGGAACTTCCATTCCCTTAATCTTACATTTCCTTGAGGGAATATATAATATATTACAGAGATACCCATGGTCTCTCTCCTTGACCCTCCTTTTTCCCCTAACCAAGTTAATAAAGACTTACCTAACTAATAAGTTTTTGAGAATAAATTCAGAATAATCTGTTCCCCCATTTCCAGATCTTCCATCTAAGCCTTTTATTGTGGTCTGCTCTTCCTTATAGGAGAAGGCCTGAGCTTGTCTCATTGAACCAGTGTCTAGGTGGATGAGGTGCCCTAATTCAGGGATTAGGGGGAGGTAATAGAAAATTGTTGAGGTCTCACTTCTCAGCTCTGTCTTCCAGTCCAGTTTTGTAGCTGATACTTGGATCTATCTGACTGTGGTGTCTGTGTCTCAGTTGCTTTAAATTAGCAAGAGGAAAAGGGGTATTATTGATTCTTCTCCCAAAACCCAACAGAGAAATAGATAACTTTGTCAGGGAAGTGGAGAGGCCTGATAATAAAGACAGAAGTTTTTCACAAACCTCATGAAGAAGCTCAAATTTCACTTTCTTCCTTTTTTTTTTTTTACAATGGTCATCATGAAGATATGCTATTTAGTCCAGTGCTTCTGAAAGTACGTATAGTGAAAGATCAGTATTTCTATCTTTTTAAAAACAATTTCAATCTCTCTGGACATTTACATAATGGAAAACTACTCAGCCATAAAAAAGAAGAAAATTTTATCCTTTGCTACAGTATGAATGGACCTTGGACCTGGAGAACATTATGCTAGGTGAAGTAAGACAGTCGGGGAAAGACAAATATCATATGATTTCACTTATATGTGGAATCTTAGGAACAAACTGAACTAACAAGCAAAATGGAGGCAGACTCAGAGATGGAGAGCAGGATGATAGGTAAGGGGGGTGGTAAGGAAGTGGAGGGACTGAGCAAAAAAGAAAAAGGACTCGTGGATATGGACAACAGTGTGGTGATTGTGGCAGGGGATATAAGGGGACTAAATGGTAATGGAAAATAAATTTCAATCCTTCATGGAATGATGCTTTGTAAAATTAATATAAGAATGAATTACTATAAAATGATATTAAATAAAAACCAAAACATACAAAATGCAAGCCAAAATTTTTAAAAATATTTTATTTATTTATTTTTATAGATGGGAAGGGGGGGGAGAAAGAGAGAGAGAGAAACATCAATGTGTGGTAGTCTCTCATGTGGCCCCCACTGGGGACCTGGCCCAGAACACAGGCATGTGCCCTGACTGGGAATCAAACCTGCAATGCTTTGGTTTGCAGCCTGTGCTCAATCCACTGAGCTATGTCAGCCAGGGCACAAGCCAAAATTTTTTCATAATTGGGTTCAAATGATATAAAAATACTGTTACATTGCTATAAATGTCTGTAAAAGCTAAATCTCAATTTGTGACTTATCACACCACAGACCATTAGCAAGCAGTTGACAGAGCAGCACTGGTTTGCAGCCCATACTTTTCGGTAGCATTGATCTAATTGACTTGGGTTCACAGAATCCTTATCACCTACCTTTCAAAATGACAGATAGTGCAGTATACTGTTTAAGAGTTCAGGGTCTTGTCACAGATTTCCAGTTTCCATTGAATCAGTGGTGGAATCAGTATTAATACCTTCTGCATAGGGTTGGTATGAGGATTAAATAGGAATATGTGTAAAGCACTTAACTCTGTAGCAGGAGTGTCCAAGCCATGGTCTGCAGGCTGCATACGGCCCAGGATGGCTATGAATGTGGCCCAACACAAAACTGTAAATTTACTTAAAACCTTTTTGTTTTTGCTGACCAGTTTTTGTCACTGTTTGTGTATTTAATGTGTTGCCCAAGACAACTTTTCTTCTTCCTGTGTGTCTCAGAGACACCAAAAGATTGGATACCCGTAGAGCCTCTTATAAGTGTTCAATAAATATTACTATTCTTGAACAATGTCCATGTTGGCTTCTGCTTAATGATTTGAAAGAAGCCTAAATGGGTATAAATAAATATCCCCACAATTCGTTCTTTGAATGAATCTAACTGCATTATCTTCTAACAATTGTGTAATTAGGTCTTTGTGTTTTCTTTTGCCCAGAGGCTGACAAAAATCTGTGTGAGTCAAGGGGCTTGAATGTTGGCTCTCAAGGCTGCATTGGTTCATCCTTGAGATGTAAATATTATAACAGAGGGAAATGATTGGTCTCTCTGATTTGTCTTATTTAAGCCTGCTTTGTTTCCATGGGCTTCAGGCTAATAGCTACTGCTGTGTCATGCATATAGACATGCTAATCATTAGAGGAATTCTGCTTGTGGTTTGAGGAGGTAAGGAAAGTATGTATTGTCTATTAAAGATTGGTGGGAACCTCTTGACCTGATTCTTACATCAATCACTGTAATCTTCCTCAGACCACTGCTTTTGTCTGTCTATATCTGTGTGTGTGTGTGTTGTTAAAAATTAATTTAGAAACAGTGCTTTTAAGGATTGGGTAGTATACAATTTTCAGAAATATAGAAACGAACTGAAATGATTTTCATAATCATGTGATCTGGGAAAATATATTAAAGTTGGTTTTCAGTTTGGTTTGGTTAAATAGGTCATGTTCTTTCTGTTGCAAATTTGGTCAGCAAGAAAGATAAAATAAATGTTAAGTAGCAAAAATGTTTCTTTTAGGTTTAAAATGTTTTTCTTTTTTTGAAGATGTTATTCACTTTATTTTTTAGAGGGGGGGAGGGAGAGGGAAAGAGAGAGAGAGAGAGAAACATCATTGTGTGACTGCCTCTCACCAGGTCCAGGCATGTGCCCTAGACTGGGAATCAAACCGGTGACCCTTTGATTCACAGGCCAGCACTCAATCCACTGAGCCACACCAGCCAGGGCTAAAATGATTTTCTAAATCACTTTGGTAAATGTGGAACTTTAAAATTTTGTTAGCTAGATTAAATGGTGGATATTTATTGAATATCTAAGTCATTACCAAGTTAAGAATCCTGGGAAAGAAAGTTTTATGTTAAGTCAAGCTTATTAAAATAAAAATAAATTTAATCAATGGGGACAAAAGTGGGACAACTGTAACTGAACAACAATTAAAAAATAAATTTAATCAAGTAAGTTATTGTGAACATGTAAAGTAAACTGGTGCAAAATTAGAGTTAGGTTTTCTCTTATGCTAAAAAGGAATATTGGTTTGCTACTGATACTGTAATATTATCAGGTACTTGATTACTTAAGAAAACAGAATCTCCTCAAATGTCCAAATCTTTTGTCACATTTTGAAATATTTCCCAAAATTAAAATTATAAATAGAGTATTGACCTGTGAATAACTGAGGTATTCCAGAAGGGCCCCTGAAACACCTCAAAAGACTGGTTTTCTCTTCTTACAAAAGAGAAATATTAAACTAATTTGACTTATTTTGGAGTGTTGGAATTACATGAGAAGCATTGTCAAATAAAAAATAACATTGAGCCATCTTTATACTGTACTTATACAAGTACATGTTATAAATATTCCAGAAATATATGTGAAATTGCTGGAATACTGAGATATCCTGACATAACACACCTATCATCAAAACTGAGTGACACACTTAAAACAACTGAACCCAAGTATCAGGTTGTATTACCTGTGAATGAAGTCCATTCTGGTTTTGCAAAAATTACCTCTCCTTAAAGCTCAGAGACCCAAAAAAGTTGGATGCAAGGAAGCACACACCAAGGCACAGCATAATTACATTAGCCAAGGTTAAAGATAAGGAGAGAATCTTAAAAGCAGCAAGAGAAAAGGAGATAGTTACCTACAAAGGAGTTCCCATAAGACTGTCAACTGATTTCTCAAAAGAAATCTTACAGGCAAGAAGGAGCTGGAAAGAAGTATTTGAAGTCATAAAAGGTAAGGACCTACATCCAAGATTACTCTATCCAGCAAAGCTATCATTTAGAATGGAAGGGCAGGTAAAGTGCTTCCCAAATAAGGTCAAGTTGATGGAGTTCATTATCACCAAGCCATTATTATATAAAATGTTAAAGGGACTTATCTAAGAAAAAGAAGATACAAAATATGAACAGTAAAATGACAACAAACTCACAACTATCAACAACTGAACCTAAAAACAAAACAAAAACAAAAATAAAAACTAACTAAGAAAACACCTAGAACAAGAACAGATTCACAGAAATGGAGATCACAAGAAGGGTTATCAGTGGGGAGGGGGTGGGGGGAGAATAGGCGAAAAGGTACAGGGAATAGGAAGCATAAGTGGTAGGTAGAAAATAGACAGGGGGAGGATAAGAATAGTATGTGAAATGGAGAAGCCAAAAAATATATGTATGACCCATGGACATAAAATAAGGTGGGGAAATGATGGTGGGAGGGGGTGTGCAGTGTGAAGGGGAATAAAGGGGAAAAAAGGGACAACTGTAATAGCATAATCAATAAAATATACTTTAAAAAATGACTTTTCCTTGCCAGACTTTTGCCATCCTGATGTTCTTATAAAATGGCAACAGTCTGTTCCTGAATCAGAGAAATTAAGATGGGTAAACAATGATTGTTAATTAAATGAATGGTTGTAGCTATGGGAAACCCAAGACAGCTGGTTGATTTTTCCCAGCACCCTGGCATTTTTCCAGTTTTTGTGTGCCTTCATTCACCAAAGTGCATTTAAGCTGTATTGTATTCAACTGCCACTTAGTTTGGGTTATTAATATTTTTTTGTTTTTATATGTATTTTTTTGTGAATGAATCGAAGCTTTCCTTTGACACAAGGCTGATGTCTAGAAAGTGTGTTTCCCACTTTGGATATACCTTCCACAATTTCTAGTGACTGGGACACCCACTTTACTGAGCAAATCATATAAGCCTTGACAAAGAGCCTTGCAAACTTTTTATAATTATTATTGACCCTATCACCCTCGATTATCAGGCAAAGTCTAGAGAACTAATGAAAAAAACTTAGTTTAAATAGAGTAAGTTTAATTACACAGGACCAATGAACTGATGAAAATGGTTAAAATTTTTATGACATTTTTGTTCGACGGCGCTAATTACCTAAACATTTCATTTTTCAAATAAAAGGAAACATGTTTACCTACAACTTAGCAATTTGGTAAATTATACCTCTTTAAGCAGAATTGAAACATTTAATTTTTTCTCTCTACTTGATCTCTACAGAATCCATTAATAAGTGAGTACTTTTATTTTCATGGCAATGTAATTGTTTTCATAAATTCAATAAGAATCTGTTTAACTGATTTATTACCAAGATTTTGACTGGAATTTCATGTTTGAGAGAGACATGCCTAGACTTGAATATGACCAGAAAGCTTTGAGGAGTTAAGAATTACTTTGGAGCCAATAAAAGGTGCTTTCGGAACATAGCCTGGTACTTTGTTTACATTGTTCACAGCAGAATTTACAGGTAAGGATCAAAGGTTGCTTCCTGGGAGATACAAAGAAAACTTCAGGATACATGGGGGATGTTGAGAACAGAGTAATTCACCACCTATGGATATTCCAGGCAAAGTCTGATGGCAAGTATATGGCTTGACTTCTTAGCCTTGAGAGGTTATTTAGAGTTTAATCTGGCCCTGGCTGGTGTGGCTCAGTGGATTCAGTGCCAGCCTGAGAACCAAAGGGTTGCCAGTTTGATTCCCAGTCAGGGCACATGCTTGGGTTGCAGACAAGGTCCCCAGTGGGGGCACACAAGAGGCAACCACACATTGATGTTTCTCTCCCTCCCTTCCCATCTCTAAAAATAAATAAATAAAATCTTTAAAAAGATAAAGTTCAGTCTGAAGATTCCTTAGGAAAATTCCAGCAAAGCAGATTTAAAGGTGTCTGTATGGTTAATTGCTGTTTTTTCCTGGACATGTACAAATCCCAGGCCAATTTTATTGAAATTAGACTTGTTTTGCAGATAAATTAATCTTAATTTGCCTATTTTTGGTTAAAATGGGAGTGATTATAGACAGAAAACTGTACTTCAATAGGCATTATAATATACTTTTGTGGATATTAGATTCTAGTGTTAGTCATTATATTTTGAATTTTGTTTTGTTTTGCAAGCTATAAATTTCAGAGAAATTAACACAACAGTTCATAGTTAAATAATCTCAGTGACTGATGCTATATAAGCCACACAGAAAATTTACCTGAGTACCTGATGCAAACTAAATCTTATGGACTTTAAGCCATATAGTCAGCCATTTGGCCCATTCTACTGTTCAAGATCTAAGACTCCAAGAGACCACCTTAGAGTCCTTGGCACATGAGTCCTTAGACAATAGGATTGTTTTTAGATCACTTGTAGGCTAAACAAGCAAGGGTTTGTGTAGTGTCCCACTTATCATGGTTTGGGTTCAGGGATACATAATAACAAAAGTTACTCTTTATTCTTTGTCTCAGTGAACACTCAGAATGCCCCCTGTAAGTTTCAAGGACTATCATGGAAGAGATGAATGAGTGAAATTGTAAGAGTCAGATAAAAGGAGAAAAATGGGCAGAGAAATCTAATTCTATCTTTTTTTTAAAGATTTTACTCATTTATTTTTTTAGAGAGGGAAGGGAGGGAGGGAGGGAGAGAGAGAGAGAGAGAGAGGGAGGGAGACATCAACGTGTGGTTGCTGGGGGTTATGGCCTGCAACCCAGGAATGTACCCTGGCTGGGAATCGAACCTGGGGCACTTTGGTTCTCAGCCCGTGCTCAATCCACTGAGCTATGCCAGCCAGGTAATTCTATCTTAAAAGCTATTTCTCTCTCTTAATTGAACCTGGACCCAGTTGCCCTATTTTCCTCAAGATTGTAGAATAAACAGAAAAAAAAGGGGGTAATTATTACAGAATGAAATGTTCAACCTCTCTAACTCCATCTTGATCAAGCCTGCGTTGTTCCCATGGCTTTGAGGCTAATAGCTTCTACTTAGTCTTGCAGATAGACATGATAATCACTAGAATAATTCTGCTTACAGACTGAGTAGATAAGGGAGATATGTATTGTTTATCAAAGATTTGCAGGAATTTCATGACTAAACTCACATCAACTAGTACAATTTTCTTTGAACTCCTGCTGGCACCCAGATGTTGGTGATGGTCAATCACCTCTTGTCCCTCTCATTTCTCCTTCCCTTAACATAAAAGAAGCCTGAACTCTGTGCATTTCTAGGGTGGATTTGAGGAACTAGTAAGTCTCCCATCTTCTCAATTGGCACCTTCTCAATCAATAAATCTGCCCTCACTCTGAACCTTGAAATTTTGACATTTGCTTTTTTTCAAGCAACAGACATATGGACTTTCGATTAATAACAATGTGACTTTCTTGGGTAAGTCATAGATAAATAATCTTGTCAAAACCATAGTTGTAAATAGTTATCAATGGCCATGGTCGAAGGTCTAGCCTTAGTAGATCAATATGAATGTCTGTGGGGACATTTGCAATGTTTGCTAGTGTTGCCTAATATTTTTCCCTAAAATATTGGTTCTATTGCTTATAAAAAAGGCCAGGAAGGCATTCAAGGAACTAAAATAGGAGGGGACAGTTAGGGTTACCCTGAACCTATAATACATTATAGGTTCAGGGTAACCCTACATTGAGTCAGGAAATGAAGTGTTCCAAATGGCCTTGTAATGGGGTCACACAGACACTTATACTTGTTATACAACCAGCTGACTGTTCCAATCCATTCCCCCTTGGAATTTTCTCTTCGACAGATTTATGATGCCAGCTAAATCTACTTTATTATAAAAAAAGTAAGAACAATGCTACATCTGAATGGCATAGAACATTAACTGATTGTAACCCCATATCAAATAAGCAAACATGTTTTTTAGAAAGATAGAAATGAAAACCTAATTGAAATCTAATTAAATCTAATGAAAATCTAATTTGCTGTCAATGTTCTGGTCTGTTCAGTAAGGAGGGCCAAATTTGGGGTGTTTTGGGTCATGGGGGCTGTTTAGAACACATCTTTGTGGTGAAACGTTTCCTGCTCTGTAATGAAATAAGCTGACTTTGTTGTTTCCAATTTGGTCTGGTAAAAGCTATATGTTTCAAGTTCTGAGTTCACTTTGAGTCACTGCAAAGTTGATTCCTGTGTGGTACAGAGAAATTAATATCTATTCAGACAGGCAAACCAAAATTCTCTGATTAAACTTGATTTCAACAAAGGAAATAGGCTCAATGACAATTCTGGGTGGAGGGTAAGGGGTTGTCATAATTTCAGGGCCTAACAAGTCACATTGTGTTCATCTCTGAATTTAGTGATTATGAAGCCATAGGAATTCTCACTGATGACAGGGAAAAGGGCCTAAGGACTACCAAAATGGAAGGAAAATATTCACATTGTTATATTAAAGAGAAAGCTATGTGATGAGTAAAACATTTACTGCCCAAAACAAGGCCATCTGGGAAGTGCTTGGAAAAACAAAACAAAAAATAAACAAAGAATGTTAAGTATGAAATTCTTTTTCAAAATTAAAAGCAGTTCTTTTTCCTTATCTCAGGGGTAAAAATGGTGCAAATTTACCTGGAATATAAACTGCAAGTGTTTGTCTGACTGTCCTTGAATTTTTTTAAATGAATGGGGAGAATTGCTATTTTAACAATTAAAATAAAATTACTCTCTTGCTGTTCTCACTCTCTCACTGGGTGGTTTGTCATGCATTTACTCAGACACCTGATCAACTTCCTGGTTAAAAGCTTCACCTTGGCTATCGTGTTCTCTGTAGCCACATATTCAAATTCAATTAGAGAGACAATGAGAAATAATAGAGGAGTCATTTAGGCAAGTCAGTCTTTTGATAAGACAGCACTTTAGAGCGTCCCACAGGAGGCCTTACATTTCCTTGTGTCATTTTCCAAAAAAGACACTGTATAAAGCAGCCACTAAGTGAATGAGAACACCTTGGTTTTGATCCAGTGGGGTCTTTGGATGGCTTAAGCCACAGTGGCTAAAAATATCCCTGCAACCTAGAGCTGCCAAGCACACTGTAGAGGCCACTAATGTTCTCATGGCATTTAGCCCCCACCTATACCACAAAATCCTTGTACCACAGATGATTTACCTGACTGTGTCCCTCCCACCATTTGAACCAATTTTTATTTCATTTGTTTATGCTTCATATTCAGTGGCATTTAGTTGTGTGGGAGTCCTCTTTGGTTAACAAGTGACAATCCTCTGAAAATATTCTAGCACTTATTTCTTTATTTTTGGCTGAGTAAACCTTCTCAGCAAGGAAGCGTCACTGGTTTTCATATTCCTCTCCATTGCCTCTTTTTGGTCTGGACCTCCTGAAGTCCTCTGAAAGCTGATTCTGACCTCCAATCAGATTCTTGAACAGTTACTGCTTTCCTTGTGTCCTTGTTAATGGTGAACTGCACCAGATGTTAAACATTGGTCCTGCCCTGGCTAGCGTAGCTCAGTGGATTGAGCACGGGCTGGGAACCAAAGTGTCCCAGGTTCGACTCCCAGCCAGGGTACATTCCTGGGTTGCAGGCCATAACCCCCAGCAACCGCACATTGATGTTTCTCTCTCTCTCTCTCCCCCCTCCCTTCCCCCTCTAAAAAAAAATAAATAAAATCTAAAAAAAACCACAAAACAAACAAACAAACAAAAAAGCATTGGTCCTTTAGTTCTGGCTAAGAAAGAATTCAGAGCCAAGACTCAAAGACAAGTGAAAGTTTATTTAGAAAGTCACAGAGGTAGAAGAAGTGAGCCAGTTGGGCTGCATGGACTCAGGAAACTAGTTACAGAGGCAAAAGAAGAGCCCTTGGAACTTAGGAGAAAGAAGTAAAGGTATGTGCCTTAAGGAAAGAAACAGGGAGAAAGAAGACACAGGTGTGGTCTAGAGAGAGAGCCACCTGAGGAAAAAGGGGGTGGGGAAAGGTGTGGGTTAAGAGAGAGACAGACAGAGAGAACATACTGGAGGTCTCAGGGGAAGATCTCAATGAAATATTCATCAGCTTTCCACATGTGTCTCTTTAGGGCTGTGATTTCTACTGATTGATCCATGCCAAGGCAGGGGGTCATTAATCATTGCGGCTGGTCCTGATGTCAGCCATGGTGTCACTTGTCTGTTTTGCTGCTTTTCTGGGCCTGGAGCTGAAACACAACTGAAGTCTAGATGTTATCTCCAGTTTGACCAAAACTCTGTCTCTGTGATCAAGGGGGTCTACCACATGACAAGTTATGTGCCAGAGGAGAGCACAAACCACATTGAAACTGAAAATGTCGGCATTCCTGCTGTCTACCAGTATCAGAACCAATAAATAGAGATAAGAATTGAATCTTTATGGGTGTTTTATTCAGATGCTTGGTGATCTGAGAAGATGGTAGGTAATGTACCCTAAAAGCCATCTTAACATTTCATTTCAAGTCAACCTTTTTTTAATAATAAGAAGAAAAGGGTAAGTAAGTGGTTTGGAATTCAGGGGAAAAGGTTAGTTAGATAAAAAGTAGCAGTCCAGTGGTATTCCTAGCATACCAACAATTCTTTATCTGCATTCTGGTCAGGGGACGTTCACTCCCTGGAGCACAATGGCTCAGATGCCATCTTGATTACTTGCAGTCCTCCTAGGACACAGAGGTTGAATTGCTTGTTGCAGGCCTCCTGGAGTCAGGGTAGGTCTGGTCATGCATTCCAGTTCCTGGAACAACAGCTTTCCATATGCATTCATCACTAAACCTATTAACTATAACTTTTTTTAAAGATTTTATTTATTTATTTTTAGAGAGGGAAGGGAGGGAGAAAGAGAGAGAAAGGGAAACCTCAATGTGCGGTTGCTGGGGGTCATGGCCTGCAACCCAGGCATGTACCCTGACTGGGAATTGAACCTGCGACACTTATTAACTATAACTTAAAGCTAAACAATTTTTAACTCTTGAGTTCCCCTATCATTATAACCAGTGGTATGAAAGGTCAGGAGGTCTAAATCGTAAGCCCAGCAATATGCTAGAGGAGGATATGTCATCCTGGGGTGCAAGGTGCTACCCTACAATACTTGTTTTCCCAGTTTGACCCTGGTGACCTTTGATACCTATCTATCATTCCTACTCTGCTCTTGTCTAACTGCCTACTATACTCTTATGATTCTTGAACTGAACAAAATTCAGGGTGACCCCTCTAGATACAACCACTATTAGAAAGGGTTTCCAAACCTCACTTGATGTTCAGAGGAAATGCAAGGTCCTCTTAAGCCATTCTTAAACTCAAGGATTTGAGATAAGTGTACTTAGTAATCTAAAGATAGTTTTAGGGTGTTGAGGCTAACCATGTTGTTACTGGGATATAGAGAAGTGTTTATTATACTGAACACTTACATAACACGTTTCAGTATTCAGTGTTTTTTAACAATATTTCATTAAATCCTCCCAACCTGAGGCCAGGTAGATAATTCCCATTAGAAAACTGAAGTCAAAAGCTTAAGTAACTCCCCTAAATGTACTATTTCAAAGTCATTCAACTGCAAGGGTAACTTTAGCACAAAAGAGGCTGTATTTGTTCACATAAGTGCATGGTACTTGGCAGAATTGAAGGGAGAAAAAGTTGCCAGGATCCACACTTCAGAAATTAAAATGAAGACTCAGCATTGCCAGAAACTTCTCTCCACTCATATTTGTTTCTTCTTGCCTCTTCTGGGATTCATTCCATAAACAAGGTTTCTTTAAATGGTAGGAAAGACTGTGGGTAGTAGCCCCAATCATATATCCTACAACTCATGATCAAAGTGAGGGCAATCCTTACAATTTTGGGTAAGGATTTCAAATTTCAAAGCTTAGGTTATGTGCCCTCTCCCTTGAACAATCTGTTTCCTGGGATATGCATTGTTGTGGTTGAACCAGGCCTAGATCATGTGCCCACTCTTATAGGTCTACAAGCTTAGGTGTGAAGGTGGAGCACTGTGACCAACTGCTTCACCAGGAAGATAAAAAATAGAGAGATCTTGAAAGAGAAGGGGATGTTGTTTCTGGTAAAGAATGGCAAAGTGAGGGAGGTAGAAAAAGCAACAACTATAACTGCCCACTACACCAAAATTCTAGAAAATCCAGGTAATGAGTTCCAAAATACCATATCAGGAGAGAACAAAAAGAAACAAACTGGTTGAGCACACAGGAGAATATTTAAGGAGGGGTCAGTAGAGTGGGGGAGAATGGTGAGGAGGAAATAGAGACAACTGTACTTGAACAACAATTTTTAAAAAAAATAAATGTTAGCTATTATGGTTGCTTTTTAAAGTACATTTTATTAATTATGCTATTATAGTTTTCCCAATTTTTTCTCCTTTATCCCCCCTCCACCCTGTACCCCCTAGCCCTCCAGCCTTTTCCCCCCAGCCCTTAGTTCATGTCCATGGGTCGTACATATAAGTTCTTTAACTTTTCTGTTTCCTATACCATTCTTAACCTCTCTGTGCCCATTTTATGCCTACCAATTATGCTTCTTATTCCTTGGACTTCCTCCCCCATTGTTCCCCTCCCCCTCCCCAACGAACATCCTCCATGTGATGTCCATTTCTCTGGTTCTGTTACTCTTCTACTTTTTTGCTAGTTTTTGTTTTTGCTTTTTTTTTTTAGGTTCAGTTGTTGATAGTTTAAGTTTGTTGTCGCTTTACTGTTCATAGTTTTTGATCTTCTATTTTTTAGATAAGTCCCTTTAACATTTCATATAACAAGGGCTTGGTAATGCTGAACTCCTTTAACTTGACCTTATCTGAGAATCACTTTATCTGCCCTTCCATTCTAAATGATAGCTCTGCTGGATAGAGTAATCTTGGTGTAGATCCTTGCCTTTCTTGACCTCATAACTGAACTTGAACAATAATTTTTTTAAAAGTTGGGAAAAAAAGGAATTTTAGGTTCATTTAGAGTCCTTAGTCATTATTTTTGAGAAGTCGTGAAATAGAATAGACTTAGAGATATGAAAAATTCTTCTTACAACACATAACTGAAGAGGAAACTTTTTTTGATAAGAGTGATGTTTGGAAAGTTAAGAGGGCAGCAGTTCTCAATTATTTTGGTCTGAAGAGCTGCTTATACTCCTAAACATTGAGAACTCCAAAGATCTTTTGTTTATTTGATTTCTAGCTTTTCTATATTTATCAAAATAGAAATTAAACTAAGACATTTAATTGCATGTTAACAAAGATAGGATCTTATGAAAGCTAATTATAATGTTGACTGTTACAGAACAAACAAGGGGGACCTGGGACGATATACTATTATTGAAAGAAGCCCCTGGGTCTGTTATGTCCGCCGCCAGAGGAGAGACGTCTCTCAATGCCAGAGATTTGTGAAAAGGAAAGGAAACGTTTATTTAATGCTATGCAAACTTAAAGTAGGGACCTAATGTCTTCACCAAAAATCCTAAGGTCCCTTAAAGCACCCACAAACAGACACAGTCCTTCCTTCTTTCCCCCTTTGCCCAGTCCAGAGTACCGTATCTCCTAAAGCTGCGGGGCCCCTACTCTGCCAGAGCCGCGTGGTTCTCCCTCTCAGGGCTGCGGGAGTCTCCACTCCATCAAGGGTGTGTGTTTCTCTCCCTCAGGGCCGCGAGAGCCTTCACTCTGCTAAAGCTGTGGGGTTCTCTCTTGCAGGGCTGCGCATGATCACCCCCCTCAAATAGCTGCCGCGTCTCGGTTTAAATCCCAGCGCCAATCTTCCTCTGAAGCCCCATTTCCGGCTCCTCTCACAATTGGCTACAGCTGCCAGATTCTGGGCAGGTGTGGCCCTGTGGTGTGGAGCCAATTATCTCCAGGCTCTTCTGGATCTTATTACAGATCCCTATTTGAGGCTCCCCTCTTGGCTGCACCCTGTTACACGACTACTTCATCAATGACATTCTTAAACAAAATGGTATTTCTTTCTCTGCAAATGCATAAGAACACAATAACTGGTGGTATAGTTTTGTTACAGAACAAACTGGGGGATAAACACTATATTATTACCAAAAGGACTCCCCCTTTTTTATCTGGGGGTTCCCCCCCATACTAGGTTTGCTTTGCCCGCTGCCAGAAGAAAGATGTCTTTCAATGCCAGAGATTGGTGAAAAGGAATTATTTATTTAAAAGTTATACAGACTTAGAGTAATGATTTAATGTCTTCACTAAAATACTAAAGTTCTTTAGAATACCCACAAACACACACAGTCCTTTCTTCTCCCTTTTGCCCAGGCCGGAATACTGTATCTCAAGAAAAGAAGTAGAAGTCCATGATTCGGGCTCACAGCACCATCAGCTGTGTTGCTGCCACGATCTCCAGTTATTCCAAAGCCATGTGGCACCTTCTCATGGCCCACCAGCAAGAGTCCTTTCACCCCTTTTCTCCCAGACAAAGTCTCTCCTGCTGCCTAAGCCATGTGGCAAAAGGGAGCATCCCAGAGCCGTGTGGTCCCAACCCCTGCCAAAGCTGTGCGGTGATTCTCAACCTCTGCCAAAGCCATGTAATTCTGCTCTGGTATGGCTGCCGCACCTGGGTTTAAATCCCTGCACCAATCTTCCTCTGCAGCCTCATTTCCGACTCCTCCCACAATCAGTTACACCTGCCAGCATTCCTGTATTCCTCCAGCTTTACTGAGCTGCCATAGTAAGTTTGGGCAGGCAAGGCCCCATGGTGTGAAGCCAATCTTCTTCAAGCTGTCACGCAGGCACTGTAACCAGGGGGAGTTGCTTCCCAGTTACATCCTGGGTTGAAGTCACTCCCATCCCCCTGGCTCAAAGCATGGCCACAGCTGTTTAGCATATCCATGACACCAGTTAAAGGTTAAAGATATGTTAAATGACCATGCCAGAGGTTAGCTACAAAACTGTTGCTATTCAAAACAATTCTCAATGGCCCTGCTCCATGTGTCCCATCCCCCAGCTCAGACTGGTAGGGGTGAGGACATCATATATATATATTTTTTTCTCTAATATTCCCTGAACACCCTGAGTTCTGGACCCCATTACAAATCCCCATTTGGGCGCCCCCCACCAGCTGCACCCTGTTACAGTTTGATGTCTCTGCCTTGATTCATGCTTAGGCAACACCAATTTTACCCATGAGTGTTTTTTCACCATCAGCACAAATGTCAACACTCAAAAAAAGCAAGCAGTATTTTTGTATTATTAGGAAAGTAATTTTGACCTCCCCAACATCTTCCAAGGATCATGGGAACCCCCAAGCATTTGTAGACTATCCTTTGAAAACCAGAAATGCTGCAGTAGGGGAGATTATCAAATAATCCATTTACTCATCTAGACCAGCATAAAGTACTGAATATCAAGTCATTCCAAGACATTTTAATTTCCCTCTTTGATAGAAAAGTAGGCCAAAGATATGAGTGAAATAGTATCATTGTAATGAAATTGTTTTGAAACTCTTTAGAAGTCTTGTTAAGTTTTCACAGTCATCAATATCAAAAAGCATTTGCTAAATTTGCAGTTTCCTAGAATAGATCCCTCTTTCTCCTAAAGGTTTAAAATGTAAGCTATCATATATTGACAGAATTCACCACAGGGATAAATATGTAAGAGAAGCAGGTAGCAAAGTGTTTTTTTAAATGAGCTCAGATTTAAACAATTGAATTTATATGCCAAATATTCAGATCTAATGTATTGTCATAGTTTTGCCCAGGATACCATCCTCAACAGCAAGTCATAAACAGTTTTTCAATATGAACAGCATAAGGAGGCAACATGTATTTGAAGGCACCCCCCCTCCAGAAAAAGACTTTTAGTGGCTCCTTATTAACCTGACAGTTCTGTGAAACATGTTTTGCAGGATGAGCCCTGGTGATGACCTATCAAACCCACCTATGATTCCAAAAAGAAACAGACTGACTAATATATTTGCATATAGCTCTAACCAAGGAATTCAGTTAAATTGGACTACATCCTGGAAACAGGCCAGGTAATTTTTAAAAAATGTATCAGCCCATTGGATAGAGTCCTAGGGCATAGAATTTCTCAGGGCAGAGTTTTGTTATTGTAGATTTATTTGTGTTTGTTTAATAGACACATTTGTGTTTGTTTAATATCTACCTTTATCACTCACCACAGTATCCACAGAACCTGGTGTAATGTTCAATAAATATTTGCTGAATAAATAAATAACTGATTTCTACTACATGGTCCTTCACGGTGTGACCTCTACCCACCTTCCTAACCCCATCTCCTACCAGGCTCTACCAGGTATTTCAGAGCCCACATCATACTAACTTTATTTTCATTCCTTGAATGCACCAGATTTTCTACCATCAAAGAGCCTGTGCTATTTTCTTTGCTTAGAATGCCCTCCTACCCTATTCTCTAATTATTCCTCATTTGTTAGATATCACCTCCAGTTTTAGGTTTAGGTTCTTCAGGAAACCCTACATTGAGCCCCATGACTAGAGCAAAGCTCCTCTTATAAGCTTTGGCAGGACCTAGGATAGATGCATTTCATTTGTCCATGTGGTTATTTGACTGATGTTGGTCCCTATCCCTACCTGACTAGGTAGTAAGTTACATGAAAGAAGGTACTAGGTTTGTTTTCACTCAGCATTGTATGTCATGGTACAATGCCTAGCCCATGGTAAGTGCTTCACCATTATGTGTTAAATGAAGGAGAGAGTAAATGGACTATACTGTTTCCTTGTCATGTAAAGCATCTAATACCATTTAGGATTGAGGAGGGACACTGGAGGAGTCACTGCTTATTCTCCCACTACTTCAATTTTTCTTACTCCCTTTATTCTCCTCCCTAGTTTGCTTTCTGTGGTTACTCAGCCGAAGTGGCCATTGGAACCCTGATAGGCTATGATAATTATTTAGAGCTGGAGTGGGCAAACTATTGCACTTGGGCCAAATCTGGCCTAAAGCCAGTTTTTGTAAATAAAGTTTTATTGGAACACAACTATGCCCATTCATTTGTACATCACCTATGACTTCTTCTGCTTCACAGCAGCAAAGTTGAGAAACTGCAACAGAAATTGTGTGTCCTCTGAAGTCTAAAATATCTTGTATCTGGATCTTTACAGAGAAAGTTTGGCAACATTTTTAATTTTTTTTACAGAAATGTATGAGTTTTTTTTTCTTTTTTTAAATTTATTTTATTGATTATGCTATTACAGTTGTCCCATTTCCCCCCTTCACTCCCCTCCACCCTGCACACCCCCGCCCACCCACATTCTCACCCTTCAGTTCATATCCATGTGTCATAAATTCTTTAGCTTCTACATTTCCCATACTAATCTTGCCCTCCCCCTGTCTATTTTCTACCTACCATCTATGCTACTTATTCTCTGGACCTTTCCCCCTCTCTCCTCCTCCCACTCCCCTGTTGCTCACCCTCCATATGATCTCCATTTCTGTGGTTCTGCTCCTGTTCTAGTTGTTTGCTTAGTTTGCTTTTTTTTTTTTTAATTTTTAGGGAGGGAAGGAAGGGAGAGAGAGAGAGAGAGAGAGAGAGAGAGAGAGAGAGAGAGAGAGAGAGAGAGAGAGAGAGACATCAATGTGCGGTTGCTGGGGGTTATGGTCTGCAACCCAGGAATGTACCCTGGCTGGGAATCGAACCTGGGGCACTTTGGTTCCCAGCCCGCGCTCAATCCACTGAGCTACGCCAGCCAGGGCCTTAGTTTGCTTTTGTTTTTGTTTTAGGTGTGGTTGTTAATAATTGTGAGTTTGCTGTCATTTTACTGTTCATATTTTTTATCTTCTTTTTTGTAGATAAGTCCCTTTAACATTTCATATAGTAGGGGCCTGGTGATGATGAACTCCTTTACCTTGATCTTATCTGAGAAGCACTTTATCTGCCCTTCCATTCTAAATGAAAGCTTTGCTGGATAGAGTAGCCTTGGATTACTTCGTCCTTGCCTTTCATGACTTGGAATACTTCTTTCCAGCCCCTTCTTGCCTGTAAGGTCTCTTTTGAGAAATCAGCTGACAGTCTGATGGGAACTCCTTTGTAGGTGACTGTCTCCTTATCTCTTGCTGCTTCTAGGATTCTCTCCTTCATTTTAATCTTGGCTAGTGCAATTATGATGTGGCTTGGTGTGTTCCTCCTTGGGTCCAACTTCTTTGGGACTCTCTGAGCTTCCTGGACTTCCTGGAAGTCTATTTCCTTTGCCAGATTGGGGAAGTTCTCCTTTATTATTTGTTCAAATAACTTTTCCACTTGTTGCTCCTCCTCTTCTCCTTCTGGTATCCCTATAATTCAGATGTTGGAATGTTTAAAGATGTCCTGGAGGTTCCTAAGCTTCTCCTCCTTTTTTTGAATTCTTATTTCTTCATTCTGTTCTAGTTGAATGTTTTTTCTTCCTTCTGGTCCACTCCATTGATTTGAGTCCCAGTTTCCTTCCCATCACTATTGGTTCCCTATACATTTTCCTTTATTTCACTTAGCATAGCCTTCATTTTTTTCATCTAATTTGAGACCAAATTCAACCAATTCTGTGAGCATCCTTATCACCAGTGCTTTGAACTGTGCATCTGATAAGTTGGCTATCTCTTTGTCACTTAGTTGTATTTTTTCTGGAGCTTTTATCTGTTCTTTCGTTTGGGCCATTTTTTTTTTCTTTACGTGCCTGTTATGTAGTGATGGGGGGAGCCTTAGTGTTTGCCCAGGTGGGTCACCCCAGTTGCGGTGTTGTGACGCTGTGTGTGGGGCAGGGTTTGAGAGGGAACAATGGTGCTTGCTTCACTCTCCGCTGGATTTCAGTCCCTTCCGCTGCTTCCCCCAAGCAAATCAGGCCCTTCTGCTGGTTCCCATGTGGGTGGGTTTGTGTATGTTCTAGGACCCCCTGGGTCTCTCCAATGCACTCTCCTGTGAGGCTGGGAGTCTCTCCCTGCACCTCAACCCCCACAGGTGTTTTCAGTTGGTGTTTTGAGGATTTATTTCCCAGCACTGGGACCTTGGGTTGCGTGGTCTGTCTCCCTTCCCAGTTTCGCCTAGTTTATCTGCACATGAATGTGGGACCACCCGGTTCTGCAAGTCACTTTGGGAGCCAAGCCCCTCCACAGTCCACCACCTCGCTGAGTCCGTCCTCTGCCACCTTGCACACCAGCCGGTGTCCGCCAGCTGCTGCTTTGCACGCCCAGGGTCTGCCAGCCACTGCTTTTTTTTTGCCTTGACCCCTCTTCACCTGGCTGCCCGACTCTGCCCCTCCTACTGGTCTGGATGAATATGTCTACTTTAACTCTTTGGTTGTCCAACTTCCGTACAGTTCATTTTTCTGTCAGTTCTGGTTGTTATTCTGTTTCTAAATTGTTGTTGTTCTTATTTTGGTTGTGCGAGGAGGCACGATGTGTCTACCTATGCCTCCACCTTGGCCAGAAGTCCAGAAATGTATGAGTTTTTTTAAAGCCTTTATCTTAGTTGAACTTCCCATGGATAGCTGGACTTTCTACTAAATCAGTTATAAAGATCACTGTGTATGAGGGCTTGACACCAAAGGATATTAGGCAACTAATAGTCTTTCCACACAATCTTCACAGAAGAAGATGTTCTTTGATTTGTAGCCAGAGTTACTCCTTTATAGAGCCTGCAATTTTTGAATTCCTTGCACAATAATAGCTAATATTATTTATTGAGCACTCTCAATGAATCAAGCTCAGTTCTAAGCACCTTACATAGGATTATCTCATTCATTCCTCACAAAAACCCTATAGTTCAGTCATCATCATTGTTATCATCATTATCATTGCTGCTTTACAGATGAGAAGAGTAAGGCACAGAAAGGTTACACAGCATGCCAATGTCACACAGCTTGTAAAAGTACTTGAGCAAGAATTTAATTTGGAGGACTCTGACTCCAGATAGGTCCTGTGCTTTTAACCATTCTACCATTCTGCCTCTCTGAATCTTTTACTCCAAAGGAGCCACTCTATTTATGATTTATAAATGTGTAGATAGTTTATGTGCTGTTGTTTCCAAGTGGAAACACTTAAAGTTTTCAGGTTTAGAGATGAAAAGAAATATAGAAAGGCCTTTAAAAATCCCAGGGCTTGGCAGAGTGCCAGACACATAAAATTCACTCAATAAATCTCCTTATTTTTGTTGGAGGTGGGATGACATTGAAGATGTAGAGGAAAAAGAGAAAGAATTCTCTACTAGGAATTTCACCTCAACCTAGGTCATTACCAGTGAAGGAGTAGTTCCAGGTATTGGATTTACTGACTAGGTATCTGGTGACCTCTGAGCACGTGAGAGGAAGTGGAAATATCTCAATACTTGGATTATATCTTCCTTGTAAACAAAAAGGAAGATTGAAACAAGCAGTAATTAATTAACTATAGTAATGAATCAATAAGCCATACTCTCTAAGTTTTAAAATAATTAGAACATAGATATAGAGAACTTATTGGCAGTTGCCAGGGGGGAGAAGAGAGTAGGCTACATAGGTGAAGGGGGGTCAAAGATACAAACTTCCAATTATAAAATCAATAAGTCATAGAGATGTACAGCCTGGTGACGATAGTCAATAATACAGTATTCTATATTTGAAAATTGTCAAGAGAGTAAATCTTAAAAGTTCTCATCACAAGAAAAAACAACTTTGTAATTATGTATGGGGATGATAGTAACTAGACTTATTGTGGTGACCATTTCACAGCATATACAAATGTCATCATCATGTTGTACAGTTAAAACTAATACAATGTTATATGTCAATTATACCTCAATTAAAAAAAATGATAACACATTTCATTAGATGAAGTGTGAGTACAAAATGTAGCTGATTTCATTCAGTTTTCTGATATGACTTAACAGACCATCAAAACAGTACTGTCATGACTACCACTACAATTAATGCTTAGCTCTCTCTTCTTTCTTTCTATATATTGTTCATTGTTTTTATGTGCTCTGGTTAGTTCAGTGATGCACTGTGACAGACAATCCTCTCCTCTTATAAAGTGGTCATATGATCTCAGATATGGACCATTAAAATAACAGAAGCCCAAATTCCAACAAAATTGAGATTCCCCTTACCAAAAGATAGACCATATTTTACTTCAGTTACTGCACAAAGCTTTGCTTCTGCTTCCTGTGATAACTGCACTATTTGGGGTCATCGGTAGCAGCAGCAAATTTTGGTGCCCACTATTCTCTGGTTTGTATTACAATGAATTAACATTGTTTCAATGCCAGTAACCTTGTATTCCAGGATTTGGTTATTGGTGATTCTATCCTGACAGTTAAGGCTAATTACAGCTTGTAGCTGACCCCAACATACTTAATTTGGTAAGGTAACAAGTTTCAGGGGTACCTAGATCAGATGCCCAATTCCCACTAACAAGCCCATACTGTTGGCATGTTGGGGAACTCATGAACCAGCTAGAATTTTCAAGGTAGCCAGATTTATTCAAAAGTTGCCATGGCCCCATTCTATTGATGGCATTTAGGGCTTCCATATTCCAAAATACCATGTGTGATCTTAATGTTCCTCCCCACATTTTTGCAAAATCACCCAATGATCATGCCCAATGGAAACATCTTGTTGCTTAATATTTCACTCTAATTCCTTGAATTCATGGTTGTGAGGTAGTGTATTAGGAAGAATTTTGCCAGCCAGAGGAGCAATAGGAATATGCTCTTTCATTCTTCCATTCAACAGCTATTTATTGTGTGCCTCTTATGTGCCAGGCTATGTTCTATGTGCTAAGGATACAGCAGTGCAACAAAACATACCAGAATCCCCTGTTCTCAGGGAGTTTACATTCTTGCTGGGAAGGAAATGGACAAATACAGGATGTCAAGTGGTTATAACTGCTGTGAAGAATAATGAAGTTAAGAGGAGGGATGGAGGAGGGGGAGAGAGAGAGAGAATGAATAAATGTTAAGGGTATGTACTACTTTAGGTAAAGTAGTTAAATAGGGTAGTTAGGGAAGACTTCTGTATCCACCCAGGGCTGAATGAAGTGAGGGATGTAAGAGAGAGTTGCATTCTGAGTAGCAGGAATGCATGGCCTTGGGGCAAGATAGTGCTTGGGTTAGTTATTCTGGGGACAGCAAGGAGGCTTTTGCTAAAAGGCTTAAAGGAAAGTGAGGGAAAAGGGGGAGTGGTATAAGCTAAAGTCAAAGAGATAGAAAGTAGATAATGTTAGAGCTCATATGATGATAAAAAATTGACCTTGGTTTTGCATTTGTTCTAGAGTTTCTTTTTGTAAACTGGACAATTGATTAATATAGTAATGCTTTACTTAGATATTTTGATATTTAGTCACAGTAGTAGAAGGAGCCATACCTAAGTATCTCAGAAGCCTTTATTTCCAAAGGAAACATAACTTGGAAAAAAGACAACATTAATATAGTGTAACAGCACTGTGTCTTACACAAGGCAGACTAGTTCTCAGTGGATGGCTTACTTTTTGGAATGATAATGTCTTACATTTTGAAAATGCTTTCAGATCTATGATCTCTGTTGGGAATAAGGAAATTAAGAACTAAATTTCCTCTAATAGACAAGAACCGCATTGTAGCTAAAAGGAAATGATAAGGGAAACACAGGGCAGTTAAGCAAACATCCTGTGTCTAGCAGACGCTCTCCCCTGAGTAGGCTAGATAAGCAGTGCTTTGTAGTTTTTAATGAGAAAATAGAAAACTAGCTAGCTAGAGCCAGGAGATTACTAGGTTAATGAACAAACAGCCTGCCTTCCCGCCTTATGCAAAAATGCTTGGTTTGAAATTCCCGCGCGCGCGGTCTCTGTAAGCGAATTGCTAACTGCCACGTCTGCCTCTGTATAACACTTGCTTGCCCGTCCCTATATAAGAAAGTAGTTGTACGTGCTTGCACACAGCTCTTGTTTGCAGCTCCTTGTGGGCACTGTGTCGCTGGACACTTTGAGAGTTCGCCCCTGCACAGGTTAAACTTGGCCAATAAAATAACATCTTTGAACCCCTGAAAGTCTCCGATATTGGTTCTCGCATGTGCTGGATGCTACAATCTCATCAGACTCTCATAACAACCCTGAGACAGGGAGGATGGCTGGTATTTACTGATATAGAAATAAAGGCAGTTGATATGGTTTACACCAAGAATATCCAACATGAGTCAGTACCAGAAATGGAAACTCCTAACTCTGAACATATCACCCCCTCATGCCTGCAAAAGTATAATTAAGTAATCTTCAGACTCAGAGGTCAAAACATTGAATCAACTGAATTACTAGCTTCTTCCCTTCCAGCTCTCAAGGACATAAAAATATGCACTACGAAATTGAGTAATGGAGTGGGAAAACACCTCTCTCTCTCCCCCCCCCCCCATACCAGGGTCATTTACCAGAAGCCTATGTACTTTGGAAGCATAGCTGTACTTTCACAGAATGGCTGAGCATGTAGAACCCCACTTCTCTGAACATCACAACAGTACAGGGACCATGCTTTTCCTGCCCTGACAGGAACCAATCTGGAAGAGTATAGAAGTTCTCTCTGGGTCCCATGTGTCTACAAATAAGGCTCAATATTTTACCAAGGTAAAATTCTGCCACCATGTACTCAATTTAACAGTATATTTACTAGCATATTACTAATAATGTTTGGTAAAAAAGTTAAAGTACAGCCTCATAAAAATGGCACAATCCCCTTCAACAAATGGAATATTGATTTGAAAAGGGGGGATTTAGTTTTTGAACATTATCAAGTAATTGAGTGGCAAAGCAAAAGAAGAATTTAGGATTTCTGAATTCCAGAAGTAGAGAGATAATCCATGTACTGTCACAGCTACTTTTCATTGCAAATATTCACTTTTTCTGAAGCCCAGTTGTCTCCAATCTCACTCCTAGACAAGCTCGCACACATTCACAGCTCAATTACCACTTGCATGCAGATAAGTTTCCCAGTTTATATTTCCAATTCAGACCTCTGATTGGACCTTCAGATCAGTACATGTATTTATTCATTTTATTTTATTTTTAAAAAGATTTTATTTATTTATCCTTAGACAGAGGGGAAGGGAGGGAGAAAGAGGAGAGAAACATCAATGTGTGGCCTCCTCTCATACCCCCACCACTAGGGACCTGGCTGGCAACCCAGGCATGTGCCCCGACTAGGAATTGAACTGGTGACCCTGTGGTTCACTGGCCAGCACTCAATCTACTAAGCCACACCAGCCAGGGCCAGATCAGTAGATTTAAATGCCTCCTGGACCTCTCCTCAAGAATATCCCAAAGGCCTCTCAAACTCAACGTTGCTACTGAAATTTGGTCCTCTCCTCACCTTCCCTATCTCTAGATTGTCCTACCATTTTATCCAATTATACTTAGGGAACATTTGATGACTCCCCATGCCCCCCCACACTTTGAACTCTGGTTTTTGTGGGGTTTTATGATATAATTTTGCTTATTTTAGTTCCTAAAAATATCTCCAAAATCTATCCACTTCTTTCCACCACCACTGCCACCATCCTACCATGGCTTCTTTCCTGGACTACTGCAATAACTCCTAATCTACTCACATTCACTCTAGATCCCCTTTAATCTGTTCCCTTGATTGCAGCCAGAATGATCTTTGAATAAGAAACTCCACATTATCCTCATGCTTAAAAGCTTTATGGTTTCCCATCACTCTTACAATAAAAACAAAATTCCTTAACATACCCTACAAGGACCTGCATGATCTGGCACATCATTTTTTCTCTAGACTCATTTCAACTCCTCTGTACTACAACCACGTTTGTCTTTAAGGCCTTCATCTTACCAGGCTCCCTCCCACTACGGGGCCTTGGCATATTTCGATTTCTTTGTTTGATTCATTTGTTGTTCATTTTTTGTCTCTTAACCATCCTTCAGATCTCATTTTGAGTAACAACCTCAAGGTGGCTTTCCTTAACCCCCTGAGTAGGTCAACTCCAACTGTTACAAGGTGTCATAGCACTGTGTACTATCCTCTGCAGCACTTATCAGTTTCTTTTGAAATTTGATAATGTGATTACTTCATTATTGTTTGTCTCCCCACTAGGTTGTTAGTTCCTTGAGAGCAAGAATTTAGCATGTCTAAATGTGTCTGGCGCCTAGTAGACACTTAATACATACTTGCTGAATGAATGAGTACTTTGGGTCTTCAAGTACTTTGGGTCAGTGACTCTTTCCCTGGACAAAATAAATTAAAAAAATAATAAATACTAGATCTTTTTGATTTTTTACATTCCTTAAGCTACTAAATGGATTCCACAGCCATGCCCAAGTTCAAATAGTTGCCTATGTTTTATAATAGTACATTCAAGGATGGTAAAAATAGACCTAGTTACGCCTCCCCTAAATTTAAATACCAGTGAAGTGAAAGGAATAGAGTTCTGCAACTGGAATTTCTGGTGTAACCATTGAAGAGAATACCACCTCATTAGTACCTTTAGAACAATTTAATTTTTAAATGATTTATCCATTGAAGTTTTTCCCCCTTTTAAATACACTTATTTTTAAAGTAATTTTAGGTTCATAGCAAAACTGAGCAGAAAATACCTGAGAGTTCTCATATACTCCATGACCCAACATACCTGCTACACCTCCCACTATCAACATCTTGAGCCAAAGTGGTACATTTGTTACAATTGATGAAACTACATTGACATATCATAATCACCCAAAGTCCATAGTTTACATTAGGTTCACTCTTGGTGTTGTACATTCTATGGGTTTTGACAAATGTATAATGATATGCATTCACCATTACAGTATCTTACAAAGTATTTTCACTGCCCTAAAAATACTCTGTGCGTCATTTATTCATCCCTCCTTCCCCCCTGCCCTTGGAAACCACTGACCTTTCAACTATGTCCACAGTTTTACTTTTCCCAGAATATAGTTGGAATCATATAGTAAGTAGCCTTTTCATTGGCTTCTTTCACTTGGTAATATGCATTTGAGATTCTTCCATATTGTCTAATACCTTGAGAGCTCATTTCTTTTTATTATTGAATAAACTCTATTGTGTGGGTGTGCCACCATTTTTGATTTTGTTTTTAGATTTTATTTATTTATTTTTAGAGAGGGGAAGGGAAGGAGAAAGAGTAGGAGAGGTACATCAATGTGTGGTTGCCTCTTGCATTCCCCCAACCAGGGAACCTGGCCCACAACCCAGGTATGTGCCCTGACTGGGAATCAAACCAGTGACCTTTTGGTCAGTCCACAGGCCAGTGCTCAATCCACTGAACCACAGCAGCTGGGCATATTTTGTTTGTAATATTAGTAATTCGTGTTATCTCTCTTTATTTCTTAGTTAGCCTAGCAAGAGGCTTATCAATTTTATCAATCTTTTCAAAGAAACAACTTTTAGTTTAGAGATTTTTCTCTATTGATTTCTGTTCTAATTTGTATTGTTTTCTTCTTTATGTTTGCTTTGGGTTTATTTTACTAGTTAGTTGTGGAATATTCTATTGACATATCCTCAAGCTCAGTGATTATTTTCTTATCTATGTGCAGTCTACCACTGAGTCAATCAAAGGCATTTTTCATTTCTGTTACAATGCTTGTGATATCTGCCATCTCTTTTTTTATTCCTTTTTAGAATTTCCATGTCTCTGCTTACATTATCTATCTGTTCTTGCATGTTTACTTTTCATCAGAGCCTTAGCATATTAATCATAGTCGTTTTACATTAATTGGTCATAATTCCAACATCCCTGTCATATGTGTCTCATTCTGATGCTTATTCTGTCTCTTCAAACTATATATTTTTTGCAATTTAGTACGCCTCAATTTTTGTTGTTGTTGAAAGCCAGACAAGATGTACTAAATGGAAATATCTCTAATAAATAGGTCTTTCATGATGTGCTAATAAGGTGTAAGGGAAGGAAAAGTGTTTTATAGTCTTATGATTAGGTCTCAGTCTTTTAATGAGCAGGTGCCCCTAGGCTACAAACGTCAGCAGTGTTTCTCAGTTCTCCTCCCCCCACCTTAGGTAGGACAGGATAGCTGGAGGGGGCTGGAGTTGGGTATTTCCCTTCCCCCATGTGGAAGACTAGAGGGAATGGAAGTTGGGGTTTTCCCTTCCCCCAGAATTGCACAAAGCAAGCTGAAATTGAGAATTTTCCTTCCACTAGGTGAGGCCCTGGTAAAATAGGTTCTTTTGAAGGCAGTTCCTGTGAAGAAAAATGTTTTTTCCCCCTTCTCCTGCCAGAAGCCTGAAGGGATTTTCCATTTTTCTTCATCTTAAGGATCTGGTAGAGATCCAGGAGGTAAAACTCATACAAGTAAGTGCAGGTTACCTGCTGGAGTTTTAACTCACAGATTTATTTACACTGAGCCTCCAATAATTCATCATTTACAATTCAGTTTTCCTACCCCAGTATTGGCTTCTGTGGAAATTTCTACTTTGGGTTTCTGCTTGTGGCTCTCTGAATCTGCCTCTCTATCTCTTCAATTGTGAGAGCAGCATTTCGCTCTGTGACCTCACTCCTTTGTGAATCTAAGAAGAGTTGATGATTTTTCATTGTATCAGCTTTTCACTTTTGTTAAGAATGGAGTGACAACTTCCAAGCTCCTTACAGGCTGGATAGGAAACCAGATATACTGAAAATACTATCTCTGCTTAGATTAAAAAGTTAAAAACAAAAGAAAGTAATGTGATCTGTGTTAAAGAGTAAATTGCTGCCTTGGCCGGAGTGGCTCAGTTGGTTGGGCATCATCCCCCACAAATCAAAAGGTGGCAGGTTTGATTCCCAGTGAGGGAATATGCCCAGTTTGTGGGTTCAGTCCCTAGTTGGGGTGCATGCAGGAGGCAACCAATCAATGTTTCTTTCTCACATTGATTTTTATTTCCCAATCTTTGTCCTTTTTTCCCCTCTCTATGGAATCAATAAAAAGACAGAAATTTAAAAAGTTAAATTGCTTACTCAAGTATTGACAGGCTAGAAAGGTAGGCTCTTTATTGTATATTAACTCTACAATTAATCCAATAGTTATTATTCTACCTAGGCAAAGGTTAAGTTTTACATAAGAAAAGGTCTTCAACCTCAATGCATGAAGAATTAATGGTTCACTTTCAGAAGACAAGTACTATACCTCAAGCCATTGTTTCTTATGTTTACTTTTCTCCATATCTACATCATCATACCTCCTCTTGTACTATTAAAAGATGACATTGTTGGTAGAGTCCTTGTCTTCCATGTATGGAAGAATGACCGAAGAGTCTCATAAATGATGCAGTCCTCTCGACACTTATGTGTGTAAGAACATCCAGCTGCCATTTCTGTGGTCTTTCAAGGTTTATATCTTAAAAGGTCTATCTCAATTGGCATTCTGTCTTTTCCCAACTTCCTTCCAATTTTCCTCAGTATGACTGTTCTGTTCTCATCAGACCAGTCTCCAGATACTCTCTGCCATCCCATGTTCATTGTCAGTTTTGGACCTCACTCATATTTGTTTCTTCTTCCAATGAAACATTCTTCTGTCCTTCCTACTCTCCTTCAGTGTCCAGCCAACTCAAATCTCTGTGAAACTCTCTACTTCCCTGGCATTTTTGGACTTCTTTTGACACTTCCAGTTACCACCAAAGCATTTTGCTCATCTTTTTTTGTTTTATAGTTTTCTTTGATTTATGTGCTAAAATCTTGTCTGTAAAATAAAATTTCTATCTTATGTCTCTCCCTGACCAGTGCGGCTCAGTTGGTTGGAGTGTCATCCCATAAACTGAAAGTTTGCAGGTTTGATTCCTGGTCAGGCCATATAGAGGAGGCAGCTGATCAATGTTTCTCTCTCACATTGATGATTCCTTCCCTCTCTATCTCCCTTCCTTCCCCTCTAAAACCAACAAGCATGCCCTCAGGTGAGGATTACAAAAATTATATCTTATGTCTCTTTCACATCCCCCACAGCACCTAGTACAGTGGAAGATGCATTGCAGCTTCTGTGTGTTCATGACTTGCTTGATTGCTCCCATGTTGGTGTCTTTATTGCTATGAATATCTAAAATTCTATAGTAATGGGAACACCCTCAGACCTTTGATTTACTTAGATTTTATGGCATTTTTCTTGGGGAGAGGGACTACATGTCTATAGTTACCCAACTTTCATTTGCTATGTGGAAACTGTTGGTGTGTGCACCATATCTAGTATAATTCTAGTTACCTTCATTCTAAAATATCTATTTTTGTTATCTAGGGTTTTCATTTGATTTTATAGATGATGGTATAGTTATTAAAAAAAACAAAACCATAGACCCAACTCTGAACATCTTTAGATTTATCTAAAGATTGATTTGCTTTAACACTCTTTCTATTTACTTAATCTCCTGAGACATTGATTTTATAATTTTGGCATTCTGCTTTGTCTAGATAGGATTTGTCAGTAGTTTTTAGTTGTCTATCTCCATAAATATCTTGGCATGTCATGTAATATTTCTATGATACAATTTAGTATATGACCTTAGTGGTATTTGTATGTATTGTCTTGATCCTTTACATGTCATCTTGAAAATATTTTCCCTGGTACACACTGAAGGGGCACTTGGATCTTCTGTGAGTTACATGTTAATTGTGTGCCCCAAAGACTACTTTTCAAGTTCCTTGTTGGGTCATTAGTCCCAGCTGCCAGAGATACAAATGAACCTATCTTCTTTTATATCCTTAGTGATAGAGAATTATCAGGATGCTAATATCAATTATATAACTCACTGTTTTATTATGAAATCTTAAATGGATCTCATATGAATTTTATCAATAAGACATGTGGAAAAGGTCCAGGAAAAACTGTGCTAAATCTTTTCTTAGTTGATAATATAGTCTAGAAATCTTGGTGTTCACTAATGTTTTTTGTATCTGTCACAATGCAAAGAGCATGAATGCCTATTACTTCATGTTGACTAAATGGTTCAAAGAAAATGAGACAAAGAATAAAATAATGTTATATTTATCCAAGAGTTACAACAGTCTGGATTTTCAGCCAAGCAATGGTTTAAAGAGACTAACTTTCATAAAAGGATCATTGGTCATTGAAAAAAGCGAGTAGCTCCCAGTGGAAAGTGTTTGTAAAAGGATATTTAGATGTTACCAAGGGGGATGAAAGATAAAGCTAAATGAGTCTTCTGATGTCCTTGCTGACTTAAGCGACTATCTGAGGAAGACTAGTCCTAGGGAATTTACAGAGGATGAGAGGTGTGGCCTGTTACTATGATGTTAGATAAAATAGCTCCAAGGACTCTCATGGAAACTGCAATAGAATTCCTTTAGATTTAGGAGGGAAATGATGGCTTAGGCTTAGAGCAGTATTCTTGTACAATGGAAGTTAGTTTAAGAAATTCAAGTTCTTATTAGAACTGAGGCCTAGACAGCAAGAATTATGTGACACAAATATCCTGGACTTTTGTGGATGGTGAAATGAGACCTCATGAACACTGTTATCCAAATTTCATCAGCCCCAAGGCCCTACCTGCTCACAGAAGAATGTCACCCTTTCCAAAGACTCTCCAGGGACTCCTCAGCAAGGGGAATATGCTTGGAACAAGCTCATTCATGTGTTTATAATCCAGACTACTAGTCCAGGCACCTCATTACTGTCTCTGTTGCTGATTCCCTTTGTGCAAATAGCACTGAGCTTCTAGTTTTTAAGGTACTGAGAACTGGACCCCTCACTCAACTGTATTTTAATTTTGCTACTTGGGCCCTAAACAGCATTGTTTGTGCCCATAATCATAGAAGACCCTTCATGAAAATGGTTCCTTCAGCTTTTGGCTCTCTGTTCCTCAATCTACCTTGAATCCAAAGGGCTAGCCAGAGCACCAACACTCTACTTTCCCCTTCACTCTTTCCAGCATTCTTTCTCTTCTTTTGTGTGCTCTAGCAAAAAATAACAAACAAAAACCCAATGCATCACTCCTTCTTCCACCCAAAGGCTGCACTCATAGAGACTTATGCTAATAGGTCAAGGAAGGAATTGAAGAAAGCATCACCTGATTTCTTTCAGACACAAGTTCTAGCACATGCTTTGGACCAGCCAAGATACTGTTACGCATATAACAAAAACATAGGCTATATTTCTATTAGGGCCTGGATGGGAATAGGAATAGCATATCAGAGGAAGGAAACTGGTTTAAAAGGAACCAGCACTTTAAAAAGAGAATTGAACCTTGAAAGTCAATGATTCCCTTTTTTTGTTCTTTCTTGCTGTTATGCTCCATTTTTTTCAGTTTTAATTTCAACATTGAGTCAAGCTGTTTTGTTTCTTAATTTTTACATCAAGAATATGACAGAAATTAATTAGTATGCATGGTTGAACAACCACTAGTTAAGACAATTTATGATGTTGAGTTTGGCAGGCCTTTTTGCCTTATATCAATTCTATTTTATATCCAAGCTGAAGCTTGCTGTTCTATAAGTCAGTGCAGTATCTTTCCAGGCAAAGCAGTTTTAATATGAAGACAATATCACTCTCAAACTATAGTTACTTCAACAGTGAAGAAATACAGGTAACCATTTTTAATTAGTCATCTCACTATGAAGATTTTCAAACTATAAAAAAGAAACAAATAATTGCACTATTGTCCCATGTCTTGAAGGAGAAGAATTTAGGACTTCATTTGTTAGATATTGTTACCTATGAGAAAAATGACAATAAACCCCACTTCAACTGGTATGCTGTGAATTTCCAGACAAAAGTGAAGAGGAGGAAAGTTCTGGAAGCTGTGTGTGAAGACTCAGGAGATCTTAACAACATAAGAAAAATTCTTATGTATCAAGAATTGTTGACCACATAGAGAAGAACTTGGAGTAGCTAAAATATTATAAAGGTTGTGAAGTGCTACGAGGGAGGCAAATGGTTAGATTGACCTAGAGGAGTGGTTTTCCATCAAGGGAGATTTTGCCCCCTAGGGGATGTCTGGTAATGTCTACAGTTATTATTTTAAAAAATAAACTTTTAAATTTTCATATAGTTTTAGAGTAACAGAAAAGTTGCAGACATGGTACAGAGACTTCTGAATATCTCTACTTAGTTTCTCCTATTATTAATATCCCACAGTAATATGATACATTGTTACAACTAAAGAAACAATTTGATACTTTATTATTAACTGAAGTTCATGTTTTATTTAGATTTCTTTACTTCTTACCTAACATCTTTTTTTTTATTGTTTCAGGACCCCATCAATGAAACCATATTGCATGTAGTTGTCACATCTCCTTACGCTTGAATGTGATAGTTTCTCAGACTTTCCTTGCTTTTTAAAGCTTTAAAAAATGTATTTATTTTATGAGAAAGGGGATGGGAGGGAGAATGGGAGGAAGAGAAACATAGATGTAAGAGAGAAACATCAATGGGTTGTCTCTCATATGCATCCTGACCAGGGACTGAACAGGCAACCCCAGCATGTGTCCTGACCAGGAATTGAACTGGTAACCCTTCACCTTGCAGGATGACGTCCAACCAACTGAGCCACACTGGTCAGGGCTTTTTGCTTTTTATGACCTTGACAATGTTGAGGAATACAGGTCAGGTATTTTATAGAATGTCCCTCAATTGAGATTCATCTGATGTTATTCCCATAATTAGACTGGGGTTCTGTGTTTTGTTTTCTTTTTTAAGATTTTATTTATTTATTTTTAGAGAGGGAAGGGAGGGAGAAAGAGAGACAGAGAGAAACATCAATGTGCGGTTGCTGGGGGCCATGGCCTGCAACCCAGGCATGGGCCCTGACTGGGAATCAAACCTGCAACACTTTGGTTCTCAGCCCGCGCTCAATCCACTGAGCTACGCCAGCCAGGGTGGGATTCTGTGTTTTTAAGGGGAAGGACAATAGTGATGAAATGCCATTCTTATCATATCTAGGGCTATCAACATGAGTTATCATTGACAGTGTTAATCTTGACCACCTGTCCAAGATAGAGTTTGTGAAGATTTTTCCACTGTAAAGCTATTCCCCTCCCCCAACACATTCAACACTCTAATCTTTGGAAGCAAGTCACTATGTGCAGCCCTCACTTGCATGGTGACTAGCTCATCACCCCCTCCATCTCCTTGGGGCGGGGGCAGTGTCTATAGAAAATTACTGGAATTCTGTATGGGAGATTTGTCTCTTCTCCCACATTTATTTATTCATCATTTATTTATATTCAAATGGACTCCAGGATACTTATTGCAGACATTTTACATTTTGTAAGGGATCTGGGTTAGGCACTTATGACATTTAGTGGCAAAGACCAGGGATGCTTGGCCTGTAATGCACAGGGCAGATTCTCACAACAGAAGTTATCTGGCCCCAAATGTCAATAGCACCAAAGCTGAGAAAACCTGCTCTAGAGCCTTTGATGTTCTATTCTGTTAGGGGCTGCATATGGAAATGCAGCTCTAATTTTTATAATTGAAGTCAGTAAATAAAAGTTGTGTTTTCAGATAAGTTTGTTGGAATGCATAAAATGAATAATTGTTTTGGTTTTATCTAGACATAAAATAAGATGTTTAGTCTCTCTAAGGATCTGTATAGACAAAATGAGCTGGGAAGTTGGGGCAGTCTGACTATACTCAGACTATTCAAATCCAGTGATATTCTTCACCTACCTCTCTGACATTAAAGAAAAGAAATGGTTCAACATGTACACATTTGTACTCTGCATTGAATACATTTACTGAATATTTACTTAGCACCAGTGTATGAGTTTCAGGAATCAAGCTTTGAAATGAGCTTGGAGGTGTGAAAGATGAGATTTTACAAAAATGCCATTTCCATCAAAGTTGGCCTCCTCTATATGGCACCTTTTCACTTCCTTGCCTTGAACTAAAACAGTGGCACTGAACCAAAGTCAATTTTGTATTCCCCCCAGGACACTTGACAATATCGGAAGCTGTTTGGTGATAGGCGTCACAACCTTGGGAGAGGAGTGTTACCGGTATCTAGTGGGTAGAGACCAGGGTTGCTGTCAAACATGCTACAATTCACAAGACAGCTCCCCAAATAAAATAATTATCCAGCCACAAATGCCAACAGTGATGAGTTTGAGAAACTGTGAACTAAAAGAAAAGAGAATAATCTTCCAGGTTGATCAAATTAATTTCTCACAACCACAGAGAGTTATAGTTGTCTTCCTATGTCCCCATTTAAATAGCATGCACGTGCACACATGTGTGTTAGTGTATGTGATTAACCCCCTTTTGACCACATTATTGTTGGGGTTGAAAGATATTCAAGAGCATAAGTATACTTGAGTAAAATCAGACTCCTTAACCTAGCCTATAAAATCCTGAAAACCAGGGTCTCCCCCACTTTCTGTCTTCTTTCCAGTCCCCTCTGCCCTTGGCTGTATTGATTCATCCAGCTGTACAAGGCCCAAGCTCTGACTGGCTTTGTGACCTTTGCACTTGGTGATCCTTCTGCCTGGGCCACTGTTCTCATCTCAGCTCAAATATCAACTCTTCAGCAAAACATTTCCTAACACCCTATTTAAAGCACATATTCATATAAAACATACTCTTGATCTCATAGTTTTCTGTTGTCCATGGCACTTACCACTTTCTGAAGTTATCTTATGTGATTGTCTTCTACGTTAGAATACATGCTCCTTAGGAGCAAGGACCATGTCTCTCTAGTTCAGTTTCTACCTGTGTGCCATACACCCAGTCTAGCACAGAACCACAGTTAAATAAATATTTGTTGAATGTCTGAATGGATGGATGAATGACTTCAGAGTAAAGCTTTAATTTTTTTTTAATTTAGAATTTGGTAATTCTAAATTTTCAGGAATTTCTTTGTGCTTTATAAGCCTAAGAAAAAATAAAGTAACATTTTAAAATATGAAATACTTCAAAAGAATCATTTATAGCTTGAATGCTTCATCACTTAGTAACACACTACATGGTATATACATTTTGTTAGATCATAAATTGGTTATATGTGTTACATTGCATGTAAATAAAAAATTTATTCACATAATTATACATTTATATTGAATTTTAAAATGTTGCAATTTTATTTCTAGATTTTTCCCATTTAATAGAAGCAGAGAACCCCTTGGGGACAGATAAAAAAAACATCAATACTGAAGCTGAAGGTTTTAGGAGTTAAGGTCTTATGCAGATGTAGAAAACATTCACTCCTAGAAAATAAGTCATGGGTCTTCCTGGGCCCAACCCTTGAGAATCTCACATTTTCTCCAACACTGGAAAGTTGCTTTCTGATACTTTCGTGCAGACCTTGAATATTTGCCGATATAGTTAAATGAAATAACAGGAATATCATAAAAGTGCAAATAGGAAATAAGGAAGGCAGTGGCAGATGGGGCAAGGTGACGCTGAACTCTGTGTATTCACTGGGTAAGAAGGAGGCTGCAACCTGGAGTGGACTTTTGTAGAGTAGATCGAGCATGTGAAGATAATCGACAAATGTATTGGAAAAGTTTGCTTTTTCTCTCAAATTAAATAAAAAGAAGAAATCATTGTTCCTCTCAAAGTTTCTACTTGCCTTCTTAAACATGTTCCAAATAAAATGAACAGACCATATTTTCCTGTTTTCCTTAGATATTCCTGAATTTTTTTCCTAGAAATTTAGAGTACTTTAATAAGCATGGTTATGGTAATTTTACTTATGATTAAATCGCCAAACCTCTGGGAAATTGATATGATATAGGCAATGTGACAAAGTAGGATGAGTTTTGAGCTGAGGGCCAGGAGATCTGCGTTCCAGTCACCAGTTCTGAAATAACAAGTTTCGTAACCTTGGGTAAATTCCCTAACTTGGAGCCCCTGTTTACTCATTTGTAAGTAAATGAATGATTGGATTCTAGATTAACTTTAAAATCCTTTACAGCTTTAAATTTCTAGTTGAGAAATTCATGTGTTATATACTTTAAATTTCAAAGGCCAGTAAACTCTTTCTTTGTTTGCATGTATAGAAATTAAAACTGTTGCCTCAGTTTAAACCTGTGACAACAGAATAAGTTAAAAAGGGGAAAAAATGGGCCAGGGACACTGGCTTCCAAGTTCTGAGGCTATGTTCCTCTTTGTGCACTGGCCAAGTGCCTAGGTACACTTGTATGTGTGATATCTGCCCTCTGCCCTGAGGTTTTTTAATCTACATTTTGCAATGTGTGTCCTATATGTTTGTTTATCAAATGGAGTACAACTAGCTCATTCATACAGGACACAGCATGATACCCCAGTCAGTTGCTAAAATGCTTCTCATCTCCTGAACATTTCCAGTCTTAAATTTTACAACTCCTCTGATTCCAAATGAGGACACTTTGGCTTTCACTTAATAATGAATTTTATTTTCTTAAGGAGGATACTGGGTTTTGAAAACCTCCCCATTCACTTGTAGGAAAACTTGTAATAAATGGTAAAGTAATTCTGCTTTGCCCCCATGGGGGTTTCCCTCCAGGCCTTCTAACACAGGACCCAGGGAGCTCTCATTGCCAAAAGACTACAGTTGGCAACTACAGTCCCTGGTGAAGAGTTAAGAGCTTAAGATCTATTGTATCTGAGAAAGATGTTACATTTAGGTACAGCATAGCGTGAGTTTGTTGATGATTTTGGAATTAAAATACAAAGCCTCAGATGAAAGTAGCTGACACAGTCTTTGCGTTGGAATTTATTCCCAATTTTGGAGGTTTTTCAAAAGTTTAAAAACTGTAGCAGATAAAGGTTATGTCAAAATTTATTATTACAGAAGTTTATTACAGAACTGGTCTGATATGCATCATTTAAAGATCTGTTTTTCATATTTTTGTATAACCTTGGCTTTCCCTGAGAGGTTCACTTTGCATCAGTGCTTTCCTTGGGTTTCCATATTTAGTCGTTCTCTCAGCCTTAGGTCAGCTTGTTTATTTTTAAAAAATCAGCAGCTTCTGCAAAATGCTGGGAAACAAGGTAGAGTAGGGGTGTGGGAGAGGGAGGTGATTGCAGCTGAAGGAATTTTTAAGGTAGTGTGTTCTGTTCAATTAAACTCTCTCCAGATTTTTTTTCCCCAGTAGAATGTTAAAATATTGTACTCCTGTTACAAAATTACCCAAACTCAAATCTTAAACAAAAGAAACAACTTAGCTACCCTGAATTAAACATGATTTTGTGTTGGTGACTTACTTCAAGAATTGTTTACTTTAAAATAAACTTTGTGATTCTACAGCAGAGGAGTACATGCACTTGCTTTCTTATTGGGGCCAATTTATCAATGGGCCAATTTATCAATTACCACAGATTAATTGTTGGCAATTTCTTTTGAAAGTCAGAGGAAAAAGTGTTTTGGTGATATGAGTCAATTACCTTCTAATGTATCATTTGATTCACCAAGTCTACATGTAAGAGTTATTTTAAGAAACTAATTTGAGAGAAACACAAATTTCTAATCAAGAATGTTTATAACAGCATCATTTATAGTATGGTATAAATTTCAGAACTATCCTAAATGTCCCACAAACAATAGGAGACTGGTTAATAAATTATGTGGCACCTATATACTAGAATATTATACATCCCAAAACACATTTTTTGAAGAATTTTAATGGAGGAGAGCTCATGTTAAATATCAAGGGGAAAAAACACATGATAATATATATATATATATATATATATATATATATATATATATATAAAATGGTTCCAATTTTGGGAAACATATGCATAAGAAGAAACTAGTAAAAATACATCAAAATATTAATAGTGGCTCTCCAAGGGCAGCAGATGTGGATTTTAAAAGAATTCTTTGGTAGTTTTGGTGTTTTCCATATTTTTATGTAATAGTTATTACTTTTAGAAAAAGATATTAAAGTTCTCAAAGACTTTAATAAAATAAATTAAACAATGAGACAGAATTTTTTGTCTATTGGGTTGGCAAGATTTTTAAAGATTATTAATCTTTAATGTTTTCAAGAATATGAGGAAAATGGCACTAATACTCTAAGTAGGAATGTAAATTAGTTTGGCCCTTTTAAAAGACAATTTGACTATATTTTTAAAAATGTAAAATGTACATATTCTTTAAAAAAAGATTTTATTTATTTACTTTTAGAGGGAGGAGGAGGGAGAAGAAGAGGGAGAGAAACATTGATCTGCTGCCTCTCTCACATTCCCAACTAGGGACCTGGCCTACAACCCAGGCACGTGCCCTGACTGAGGATCGAAGCACTGACCTTTCGGTTCACAGGCCAGCACTCACTCCACTGAACCACACCAGTCAGGGCAAAATGCACATATTCTTTGATCCAGCATCATTTCTACTTGTAGGGGTCCTCTATATAACTGTTTGAGCAAATTCACCTATGCATAGGGATACTAGTGGGAATATTTTGAAAAATTAGGGAAAAATCCTGAATGTTCATCAGTAAGGATATGACTAATATATATGGTATATCCATACTATGAATACTGTGTAACAGTAAAAAGAAGTATGAAATACAATTTTTTAGATATCTACATATGAACATAATTACATGAAATGATGTTTCTGATATATTGAGTAAAAGCAATTTATAGAGCAATATGTATAATATATTCTCTTTTTGTGAATAAAATAAGTATATGTGCCTGTATACATGCATGACAATTGGAAAGATTGTTCACAGTTATCTCTGTGGAATGGGATCAGAGATTCTTTTACTTTATGTATTTACAATTCAACAAAGGAAGCAAACATGTACTTCTTTTGTAATAAAAATTAATAAAGAGATAATCAGCTCTGACTGGTGTGGCTCAGTGGTTGATTGCCGGCCTGCAAATCAAAGGGTCACAAGTTCGATTCCTGGTCTAGAACACATGCCTGGGTTGTGGGCCAGGTCCCCAGTAGGGAGGCAGTAAGAGGGAACCACACATTGATGTTTCTCTCCTTCTCTTTCTCCCTCCCTTCCCCTCTCTGAAAATAAATAAATAAAATCTCTTAAAAAAGAGACAATCAGTGGAAAAGTAAGACTTACTATGTGAAAAATAGCTTTGTGAATAGCCTTTAAGGAATATATTAGTCCATGTACAGTGATGAACAGTTATAAAGAGTTTAGAGACCTTCACATAGAGCCTACTTTGCACCATGGCTCCATAAAGAGAGAGAATAGTTACAGGGAGGAAGTTATTCATAAGCTGATCTAGATTGTCACACCTAAATTTTGCCCAGTGACAACAAAATCATAAGTTTATGACTTCATAAACACCGTTGAAAATAAGTTGCAGAAAGTTGACGTTAGCCACCAGTCCTGAAAGCTACCTGTATAGATGATATGGATTACATACATATCATAGCCAAGAGTGATTTTCCAAATCTATGAGTTTACCTTCAAGGTATTTGCTTTAAATGTCTTTTCATAGGAGGGTTCCCCCTGCATATATAGAAGTAGGATGTTCCCAAATGAGACTTTGCTTCTCTTCTAGATGGATTTATATGATGAGGTGGACATCTGAAACATCACTTACTCAGCTCTGAAATAATAGCATCTACATATAGGGTTATTGTAAGGGTAAAATGAAGTAATATATGTAAAGTGTTTGGGACAATGCCTGGTGCATAGTAAGTACTCAACCACTGGTAGCCATTATTATTCGAACACATCACTAAAGATTTGCCATTTGAATAACAATAACTTGGCCTGCACTAGGTGCCATAGATGGTCTAAGTGAAGGAGACAGATTACAGCATTTAGTCTGAAGAAGGATTGCTTTGAATAAATGTTCAAAGGTTAATGCACAGTGAATATCTAGGTATAATGATGGGGTTTGTCCATTTCATTGAAGGCATTATCAAAGAGTGTATTTAAAGGATTGAAGATAATGGAGATTAGCTTGGAGATCACAGAGTGATTCAATAAATGCAAATGAAGGTGGTGGTTGTAGACCACTCCTTTAGGAATTTAGCCCTTAGCTTTAAAGAATGGCATTCAATAAACAGGAGAATTTGGAGAGAGACTTGTATGGTATAGTAGAATTTTGGTTCTAGCTTCCCTTTTTTCTCATCTGTAAAATGAGAAGACTGGACTTGGTAATCAGCAGCCACTATTTACTACACACTTGCCATAAGACAGGCATTTTATGAGCATGATTTAATTTAATCCTCCTTCAGAAGAGCCTTATGTATGAGGTAACATCATTATCCCCAATTTACAGATGACGAAGCTGAGGCTCTGAAGAAGTTATGTGATGTGGTCTAGGGTGGTCCAAGTTCAAAGCCCATATGGTTCCTATCCTGCTACTCTGCCCCTACATGGCTTCCCAACTCTAACAGTTAATGATTCAGAATAAGGGACATTTTTGAATTTTGTTATTTTTTGACTTGCTTTTAAATAATGGGAGATAAAATAGAATCTTCTTATATGTGAAACAGAAAGAAAAATAAAAAGAAATTTAAGGTGAGTTACCATATTGATGAGCTTTCCCCCTAACCTAGGCTAGAATAACTACAGAAAGTGGGTGAAAATATACCAAAGGTGACTTTCTTGAAGACTTGACTGCCACAGCCCAGACTTTCTTTTGCCTCTGGCCTTATGGATAATGTCTATATTTTGTGCTTTTTTTATTTTGGGAAGGTTGGTAAAACACTTTGCAAGGTTACTGCAGAGGATTTTATTTAGAGAGGATGGGAGTTTGATTTTTTGAAAAATTGAATTCATTAGGATGACATTGGTGAATAAAACTCAATAACACATCATCTGCACCCTGCATTGTGTGCTCACTGTCCAAAGTCAAGTCTCTTTCACTTTTACAAAGACAAAGAGCAAGTTAGTGAGAGACACTGAAATTAAGGTCCATTAAAACCCTGCTAGGATTTTGAGTTGAACTGCATTGACTTTATAGATTAATTTCAGAAGAACTGACTCTTTCTTAAAAATTTTTAAAAGATTCTATTTATTTATTTTTAGAGAGGGAAGGGAGGGAGCTAGAGAGAGAGAAACATCAATGTGCAGTTGCTGGGGGTTATGGCCTTCAACCCAGGCATGTACCCTGGCTGGGAATTGAACCTGCAACACTTTGGTTCACAGCCTGCGCTCAATCCACTGAGCCCATAGTGGGCTGGCTAGTCCAGCCAGGACTAGAAGAACTGACTCTTTACAATACTCTGTCTTCCCATCCAGAAGTATTAGATGTTTTTCCATTTGTTTTGGTTTTCTGATTAATTAAAAAAACTGCAAAATGTACTGGAATAAAAGGAAATGGTTATTTGAAAACATGAAAGAATCATTTCTTAAAAAAAGAACATTTAGAACTAGTATGCTTTTGAGCACTTTTTAAAGGAGTAGCTTGGGTTATTATTTATGCTCACAGTGAGATCATCTTCTGTCTAGGTTTCTGATTTCATCAGTTGTTTCAGACATGCCATGGAAGACAATATTTGGTCTGGTTATTGGGTCTGAAAAAAATAAAGTCTTATTAATGACAAAACATAACTGTACTGTGCAGATATTATTATAAAGTTCTGCTGCTTATAAATTCCGCCACAGGAGGAAATTATTATTTTACAAACCTGTGAAATATGTTTAACTTGCAAAAGTTTGTTCCCCAGTCAATGAAGAACTGTTGTTTTCTGCCCTTCCATAAATAACTAATGCCAGGCTATCTATTTCAGCTTCTTATTACAGGAGAGTAAAATGGGCAAGTCCTAAATATCAGTACCTGCTAACAGAGCTGTTCAGTTCAATTCTGCTTGGCTTCAAACAGTTTAATTTTCATGTGTTCAATGCTTTTTATGTTGTATTTTGAATCTGTCAATTGTACTGTAGAATTTCCTAACTCTTTTCAATTTCCATGTTTTTCTCTTCTGTTTCTAATTGTATTGGTGATTCTGGGAAGGACTTGTTATACAAGAAGCATGATGTAGTGGCAAGCACCCTGGTCTAGGAGTAATCAGAACTGTGGTTCGAAATCCAAGCTCTACTACTAGTTAGTTGTGTGACTAGCCAAGTCATTTGAACTGCATCTGGTTCTCCATCTGTAAAATAAGGATAATAATCCTGTCTTCCTAACTAGTAAACAATGGTGCAAATGTTCTCTCTAAAATGTCAGACAGCTGGCAGGGGGAATGTTTTGCTCTTGGGTAGTAGTTCTGGAGGATTTCTGATGATAAGAAATTAAACAGGGTTTGTTTTGATCCCCCAAAAAATGAAAAAGGAAAAGCCAGAAATAGTGTGGATACACTGTAGAGGAAAAGGTGACCCATGGTAGGCAATAAAAAGGCAGAACTGTCAGTATTAATGAATAGCTTAAGACTCCGGGGTGTCAAACTCATTTTCAACAGGGGCCACATCAGCCTCGCAGTTGCCTTCAAAGGGCCGAATGTAATTTCCACTCCTTAACTGTTAAGGAGTAGTTACATTTATACAGTCCTAAAATTATGTCAGCCCTTTGAAGGCAACCATGAGGCTGATGTGGCCCCCGGTGAAAATGAGTTTGACACCCCTGGCTTAATGATAAAATCTTGAAAATTTGAGTAGTTTCTTGGTCTGATAATTATATCTATATTTTACACACGTGCATGTACATAGGTATGCACAAATACATACAAACAAAAATTGAGACAGTATTCAGAGGAAATTACACGATTGAAAAAGTGTGGGCTAAGTGACTGATAGTAAGGAAAATTGAGAAAAGTACTCTTTCATTACAAGTTCTTTTTCATCTTGGTCCAACAAATTGATGTGTTACACTGGGTCTGTAATGTGTCTGTGTTTTAATGCCACAATTGGGCACTAAGTGTGTTGAGGGCAAGGATCATTTCTTTGATTTCACTTGTATTAACCTGACTATAGATGACAGTGCTCTCTGTACAGTGCCTTCACTCAACTTCATCAGTAATAGGCTCTGCAAGTGTAAGCAAAAATGAGGTATAAAGGCTAATTGATATAAACAAGACTTAAGTTCCCATGCACCTCACCATTATAATGAAATGACATTGAATGAACCACATTATTCCAGAACCGAGGTACATTATAGGTACTCAGTGAATTACATAGCTGACAAATTATTACTTATTTTTGGTATTACAGCAAGATCTTATAAAATCAACATGAAATTAAAATTGCTTGAATTCCTGAACTTTCTAGGTCAATGGAAAAATGGAGTTAGAGGACTGCCATAACAATAATTATAGGCATGCTATATATAAGTGGGTGGGCCTGTTGGAAAACAGATGAGTTATCCCACTTCAGAGTAGTAATACAAAAGCTGTAAGTCTATGTTCTCTAATTGTGAGCCTCCAACCACCTGTAGTGTTACCTGGAATGCTTATTAAAAATTAAAATTTCTCAGCTCCACTCAGATCTGAATTACAATACTTGGAGGTTGTTGCTCCAGGCACCCATATTTTAACCAGCACCCCAAATGATTCAGATGCAAACTAAAGTTTTAGAAGGGCTCTAACCTGTAATCTGAGGCGGCGAGACACACACGCACATCGTTACCTCGTAATATGAAACCGAAAAATAGCAAGTGAAATGAAATGTCCATTACTAGCAGGAAGAGGAAGCTAGTCCTCCATATGCATCAGGGCTCCGTAATACTGGCGCTTTATTGTTATTATTGTTGTTTTATTATTATTGATATATTCTTGGCAATTTGTCATGGCTCATTTGCAATTATGGCCTGTCCGTTTGGCAGTTTGGAGACAGTTTGCCGGAATTTTATTTGTAATAGCCATTTCTTTAATCTCTTGGGAACAGCATTTGTAGGACTAACTCATAAGCAACGATCTGGTCCAGTGAGATGTTACAGCTCTACGGTGGCTTTTCCTTATCAGTTGTGCATTGTCTTGCCATTACACCATCGTGTATATGGAAGGCATAAAGTAAAGACCCTACATCCTTGTGGTATCTCATTAGCGGGAGGGAGTGGGGGTCTTAATGAAGTCAGAGGTGAGGTAAAGGAAGATAGGGACATTTAGCTCAGGCTTGGAGGCGAAAGGTGTTTTTAATCAGATCGGTAATATCTGTCTCCAAAGGACCGGGATGAAAGTCAAAAAAGAATTAATCTTTAAATGGCAGCTGGAAGATGACCGGAGGGGAACTTTAACCCTGGGAAGCCAACACAGGTGTGGGAGTGGGCGGATTTCGCACCTCGCTGAAATCCGATAGGCGTAGACTTTAAAAACACACTGGATTAGGTGGCCAGCCAGCCCAGCAAAAGCCGCTCAGAAGCCGGAGCTAGACCTTGGGATTTAGTCGGGAAGGCGCCCTTAGCCTACGCGGCCCCGCCGCACCACCCCTTCCTCAGTGCTTCAGCGGGCTGGGCCCCGCCTTTTCGGCTGACGTCCTAGGCGAGCGCAGGCGTGAGCGTGGGTGGGCCGAGCCGCAGGCCGCAGGCGATTCGGCAGGCCCAGCCACACCACCTAACGTCTACATTCTGCCCGCCCTCCGGGCGCATCTTTTCCGGCCTCGCGCCGCGCCGTTCCTAACCCCGCCTCCGCAGGTCCCTCGAGTGCGCGTGCTGCTGCGGGGTTTTTTTTTTTTTTTTTCCTCTCTCTCTCTCTCTCTTTTTCCTTTTTTTTTTTTTTTTGGTCTCTGGCTTCTCCAGCGTGCCCGTACTCGCCCCAGCGCTAGCGGACACGCGGCTCCCTTCCACCAGCTTTCTGAGGGCCAGACGCTGGCCGGCTACAACGCCTCGGGTGAGTAACCCTCGCTGGTGAGGCTGCGGCACCGGCGCCCCTGTCCTGTCGCATTCCGGGTCCCAGCTCCAGCGGCGCCACTGTTCCACACCTGAGTCCAGAGGTGTTTCGGAGAACGTTCCCGTTCCCGGAATTGGCTCCCTTTCTTCTCGAGCCCAATCTATCCGCCCTCCTCCTCCGGCGCCGGGGAGATCCCCGAGATCTCTGTATCTTCCCCTTTACTCAAGTCTGGGGTTCTCGAGACCCTGGCCTGTCTCTTCTGCCACTTACCACCCCTAGAGAGCCAGAATCATCTTTCCGATCAGGGTACTACTACCTTTTGCAGTGACCGTTTCCAAAAGAGCATATCAAGAGCCTGTCCGGCTTCCCAATGACCTTTAGGGCGACCCTACACCTCAGCTCCATTTTGTGCGCTCTGGCTTGCTCAGTATCCGAGGGTAAGCAGGTCCCTTACTCTAGAAGCATCCGCCCTTCGAATGTGAGGGATGCCCTGACTTTCGATATCCTCTCAGCTTCCGTATCTTTACGTATGTTAGAAAACAACTGAATTTTAACAGAATCATGGTCTTATTTTTTCCTATTCTATCGCTATCCCTGTCTCGGTGGGTGCTATATATTTAGCATTACCTTTATTCACTTCCTCTTCCTCTCATTTCAGTCCCTTACAGAAAACTGTCGCTGATGTCTATAGCCATTAGAAAAAATCGAGGAGAATATGATTCATTCCCTAAACCCCATTAAGGGGTTACATATTTTAAATAAAACGTCATTTCTCCTCCTCACTCCAGCATCTCCTTCAAAGGCATGTTTTTCACCCTCTTGTAATGAATTTGCTCTTTCACCTTAAAACAGTCGTCACTGCGGTGAGATGCAGAATAAGGGCAAAATGGCAATTAAATTAACCCCTTTGAGAAAGTAAGCAGTCTCCTTTATCGTTTAATCAACCATTTTCCAGTAGTTTCTGTCACTTGACTGTTTCTTTTGCCTCAGATAGTTTTAAGTGTTCTTGATGCATAAACCTTCATGCAACTGGAGATTCAATTACAGTACTGTGGATGAGCATTTCGAGGTTTTAATAGTGAAGGCCTCCTCCCTGAATTGTAAAATAGCTCATGTTTTGCTTTGAAGTTGCTCAAGTGTAAGATATGACTCCTGTAAGAATTAACATGCTATCTGCCATTTAGGTGGAGGATGAAACATTAAACTGTTAGTATACTTGCACTATAGAATAAAGTACTTTATTGTTCTGGTGTGAGAAGTAATTTGACACCTAAAAGTCCACAGAAGATGTAATGCAACAGTGAAAAGGTTGAGCAAATTCAGGTTTTTCTTCCCCTAAAAATCCCTTTAAAAAAAGTAGTCATTTATATTAAGATGTTTGTTTTCGGTAGGAGTGGGATGGGTGAAGAAAGGGAAGTGTTGCCCAATTCAGTGAGAAATGAATTGGGACGCTGGAGACGCTCAGGTTCATTTCTAGCTCTAGATAATTGTATAATCTTCAACAAATCATTTTAGCTCTCTTTTTGCATCTGTAAAAGCGTCTTGATGGTTGGCAGGATGATCCATAAGTCCCCCAGTTTGAAATCAATCTACTGATGCAGTTCGCATAAAAGCTGTGCCGTATATAATTAGCTATACCAGTTGTTTAGAGTGTTTTTTTTCAAAGATCTCTATATACTAGTTCCAACTTATATATACACAATTCTTTTTTAAAAAGACTTTTATTTACTTATTTTTAGACAGAGGTGATAGGAGGGAGAAAAACATCAATGTGTGGGTGCCTCTAGCGCGCCCCCTACTGGGGACCTGGTCTGCTACCCAGGCATGTGCCCAGACTCAAATCCAACCGGTGACCCTTGGGTTCACAGGCTGGCACTCAGTCCACCGAGCCACACCAGCCAGGGCTATATACATAATTCTTAATTCATCCTTATGAAATGATTATATTCTATGTGCAAATCTTTAAATTAGGAAGCATTTTACAAAATTCAAGTATTGCTATTTCTGTTTGCAAGTTAAATGTGTGCATACCATAATTTTAAAAATGTTCACAGGCCCTGGCTGGTGTGGCTCAGTGGATTGAGTGCCAGCCTGTGACCCAAAAGGTCACCAGTTCAATTCCCAGTCAGGGCACATGCCTGGGTTGCCGGCCAGGACCCCAGTGGGAGAGGCAACCACACATTGATATTTCTCTCCCTCTCTTTCTCCCTTCCCCCTCTCTAAAAATAAGTAAATAAATTAAAAAAAAAATGTTCATGGCTTTTAGGCATTTGTAAGGGAATGTATACGTACTGCCTTGTAACTGTAATTGACGAAGATCTATAAAAGAATATGCAGGCATCTCATTAATTTATTTATTCATTCAATTAATTTATCTTGTTCCTTCATTTGTCAATTTTTTTTGGCCAGGCCACCAGGATATGATGGGTAAGACAAGCCCCACTGTATGTTTTAGCCTGGTATGTTACTGATAGTGGCGGGAGTTGTAGAGGGATAGATGCATGGACAGTTTATTTTTACTAACAACAACAACTGTCAAATCATGGACATAAAGTCCTGACAGTATTGAACTCTACAGGGTAGGAGGTGAGTGACTATTTTAATTGTACTCTCTGCCTGGCATTCCTTTTTTGTTGTTGTTCCTTACCTTTGAATTGCTGAGACTTTAGCAAAAATAAAACATTTTTTCCCACTCCTAACTCTTAGTCTTATATACTCTTTTTCTTTTTCTTTTTTAGAAGTAATTTATTTTTTATTTTATTTATTCATTTACTTATTTTATTTAAAAGATTTTATTTACTTATTTTTAGAGAGAGGAAAAGGGAAGGAGAAAGAGAGGGAATGAAACATCAATGTGTGGTTGCCTCTGGTGACCCCCTACTGGGGTCCTGGCCTGCAACCCAGGCATGTGCCCTGACTGGGAATTGAACCCATGACCTCTTGGGTCACAGGCTGGCACTCAGTCCACTGAGCCACACCAGCCAGAGCATTATTTATTTATTTATTTATTTATTTATTTATTTATTTATTGTTTAAGCTGTTACAGTTGTTCCCATTTTTCTCCCCTTCCCCTCCATCTATACTCTTTTTCTTTGTCTTTTAACTCTTTATTTTCAGATAGTTGTAGATCCTTAAACAGTTGTCAAGAAATCATATACTTTATCTAATTTTCCCCAAATGTAGCATCTTGCATAACTGTGGAATTGTAATGTTATATATCCACCTGATTCAGAGATCATCAGTTTTACATACACTAATTTGTATGTGTGTGTGTGTTTAGTTGTATGCATTGTTATCACATGGTTAAATTCATGTAACCACTACCACAGTCAAGATACAGAATTGTTCCATCACCATTTTGTAGCTGCAGCCATCTCCCTTCCTCACTCCTTTCCTGACCCTTGGTAACCACTAATCTGTTTTCCATGCCTATACTTTTGCCAGTTCAAGAATGCTATATAAATGGCATCATATAGTATGCAACTTTTTGAGGTTGGCTTTTTTTTTTTTCACTCAGCGTAATTCCCCGAAGATTCATGCAGGGAATGTATCTTGTATTGATAGTTCCTTTTTATTGTTGAGTCACAGTCCACGGTGTGGATGCACTAGTTTTTTTTAAACATTCACCCTTTGAAGGACATCTGGCTATTTCCTGTTTTTGTTTTTAAATCTATTATAAATAAAGCTCCTGTGAACAGTCCTGTACTTTTTATTATGTGAACATACATTTCCGTTTCTTTGGGATAGATGCCCAAGTACAAATGCTTAGTTGTATGTTACTTGCATGTTTAGTTTTATGAAGAACTGCCAAACTGTTTGCCAGAGTAGCTTACCATTTTACATTCCCACCAGCAACATCTGAATTATGAATGCTCCTTATCCTGGCCAGCATTTGGCAGCATTACTGTTCTTTATTTTAGCTATTCTGATTGGTGTCTAGTGATATCTTGTTGTAGTTTTAATTTGCATTTCCCCGATGGCTAATGATGTTGAACATCTTTTCACATGCTCATTTGCCATCTCTGTATCCTCTTTAATAAAAATGTATGATCATATCTTTTGTACATTTTCTAGTTGGATTTTTCTTTTACTGTTGAGTTCTGAGAGGTCTTTATATATTCTAAATACTAGTCCTTTGTTGGATGTGTGGTTTGCAACTATATTCTCCCAGTCTGTAGCTGGTCTTTTCATCCTCCCTCTTCACAGTGATTTTCACAGAACAAAAGTCTTTAATTTTGATAAGTCCCAGTTTATTAATTTTTTTTCTTTATCTATCAGTCTTTGGTGCCAAGGGGTTTTATGTACCTTTGTTATTTAGTTTATTCCTTGCTGTTCTGTAATCCAGTATTTCTGTAAGCAATGTGGACGGACATTTTTTTCTTTCGCAGTTCTGGAGTTCAAATGTATCCTGTGAACAAGTGGTCTTGATGGCTTAGAGTGTGAATACATGCTCACACATGCTTTTGCTATATTAAAATGCCTGCTATCCTTTTGTGTCTTCCAAACATAATTTCTCCCTTACTAGGCTGTCAAGTAAAATGTTAAAATTAATATTTTAAAATTAAATAGGCACATGATGTGCCAAGGGATTTTGGTTTCACTTTCTAAATTAAAAATATTTTGGCAAAACTGTATAGGTTTTTTTAATCAAAGTTTCTGGTAAATAATCTGAAGAAAAATTTTGTGTTCTCGCTTAAATGTACGTTGGAAGCTTACTTCTGCATTTGAGTAGTGAAGTTGTGAATAATGACCATGTACTTAGTTGGCTTTTTATACTCACTATCCATTATCAGAATAATGAGTAAAAGACTGTTGAATTTGTATGTCTAGATTGTATATTTTCCTTTTATAGTAGCTACTTAATGTTCATTTTAGGTATCCTTAAAATAAACATTAGCTTTAAGGGGAATTGCAACTTTATATTTTGCAAAATGTATGTGCTCATAATTATGAGAACAAAAGGTTAGTGATTAACTTTGAGAATATTTGTTTCTATAATGTGGTACTGACATGACTACTTGTCCCTTCAGAATAACCATATTTGCTTAAAATAAGTGTACAGCTAAGGTGGTAGATTGCTGTTTGAAAAAGATCAATCATTGGTTTAATGCAAGGACCAGCAAAATTCTGCCCACTGCCTGCTTTTTTTTTTAAACCACTTTCCGTTGCAACACATCCACAGAATTTCACTTATTCATTTATGCATTGTCTGGCTGCATCCAAAATACAATGTCAGAATTCAAACAGAGAACTTATGGCCCTAAAAGCTTATTTAATCCCTGGTCCACTACAGAAAAAGTTTGCCTAGGGACAAATCAGCCTTATAAATCATTGAGCCTTTATGTTATAAAGGAAATTTAATGAAGTGTACTGCAACTTTTAGTACATTTCAGTTATATTTCCATGGAAAATAGTTGTTGGGAAGAGTGTATTCATTTTCTTTACTAAGTCCACAAGGCACTGTTGTCTAGGAGCAGCATTAAGGAATGAGTGGAGAGGGTTGAGTTCACTGTTTCACTGGGAAAGTAAATTTACAGGCATGACAACTAGTGAGACTCAGAAAGAGGTGTATGTGGCCCTGATGTCCTTTGGTGATTCTGTTGTTGCCAGAGTAGTAAAGAGAAGCCCAAGAATAGCAGTGCTGTTATACCTGCCCCCAAAACCGCTCTGTGATTTTTAAGTACATAGTAGTTTAAGCCTATCAAGCTGGGCTTAGACTGTTGGTTTGTTATATTTTTATGCAGCTTTCCTTTGTAAGTTCAAAGTTGACACTTTAGTAGTTCTTTTAAATGCCTATGTATGATGTTGAAAATGGAAATTGAGTTAGGACATTTGGCTATACGTTTGGAAAGAAATTGATTCCCACCTCACATCATACAAAACATAAATTGAGGATATATTTTTAAAAACATCTGGAAAGCATAAGACAACTATAACAAAATTTAAAAGGTAAATAACAGACTGGGGGAAATAGCTTCTACATATGCAGTGGAATATTTAATTGACTTCCACTTAACTGACTCACCACATTAAATGATGCTTTTTATTTCCTTTGTAAAATAAACTGTGCAGTGAACACTTGCTGTTTAGTAAGCTGGTTTATGCCAGTATGCTTGTGTACCCATCAGCAGAACAGATGTTTTTATCACTGAACATATATATGCGGTTCTTTTTGTTTTTGTAAGTATGTAATTTATTTTCATATTTTGTAACATGATAAAATATAAGTGGAGGAATTGAAGTTCTTACTGAAAATTTACGGATTGAATGATGAGATGTCTGGGATTTGCTTTAAATGATATGAGAGATGGTGGAGATGTGGAGTATGTAGAGATATAAAAAAATCAAATGCAGCACATGTAGACAATTTTTGAAGCTGGGTGATAGTTATATTAGGTTCATGTTTTAATACAAAACAAATTGAGTGTATTGGAATGGGTTTGTGAAAGCAAGTTATTAATGCCCAATTGGAGTAAGATAATAAAAGATTCATATAAAATAAATATAAAAATCTAAAAGGGTTCTTCACTCACTTCCTTCGAAGTGTCTTAAGTTCTTTGAAGTTCTGTATTGTCTAAGAATCCTGTTTAAATTTCTTTACACTCAGTGGGTCTGGAGTAAAGAAAAAGGTTTTGGCCTCTTGGCCCTATATCAGGCATTTGATGAATGAGTGTTCATTTTACTACTGATAAAAATGAAATGTTTGTCATACACATTTTTTATGATTATTCACCTTAATTGACCTTTTCAATTAACTAGTCAACTGTTCCAAATAACATTAGATTAAAAGTCTTCTACTTTATATTCATGATATATAAAGAGCCCCTACAAATTAATCAATAAGAGAAAAGGTACTCATTAGGAAAAAAATTAAAATGATGAATAAAAAAGAAATGATGCTCAAATTCACTCTAGTAATTAGAGAAAGTAAAACCATTGTTAAAGAGCAAAATTCAACCCAGTGAATTTGAGGCTCTGAAGGACTTTATCAAGCAATTTATGAATCAGGCAGCATCCCTTCTAGCAACTAGCATGGTATTCCGAGAGGTTGCACAATATAGAAGGTATTTATAAGAAGAAGGGTGTGGCAGGAGTGTTATTAATAAAATAAAATAGACGATTATTTTTAGGCCAGATCATGTTCTTTTTTGGGGACAGAAGGGAATGACAGATTTTATCATACAGATTACCTCACTGGTATTAATCAGGAAATTTCAGACTGATTGGTTTGAATTTCCACTCCTGTAGTGATGGTTAGATTACTTAGGTTAGTTTTCAAGTTTTGGTTTGGTGATGGGACTAAGCAAAAGTGACTCCATTTTGGCTCCTGTTTCCTTTTTTAAACCCCATTTTCACCAAATATGTTGGCAAAAACTATAATATCCACTTTTAGAAAGAACTGGGCAGTGTCATAAATTGTTAATGAGACTGCAGATTGTTTGTGATAAAGAATACAAAATCCTCTTTTTTAAGTGTACATGTATTTTGACCAGCAATTTTGTTAGGAACCTATTCTAGGGAAATATCTGCACATGTGTATAAAGGTATATGGAAGAAGGCTTCTGGTCAAGATGGTGATGTAGGCAGACATGGCTCACCTTTTTGCACAACCACATCAAAATTACAACTAAAATATAGAACATCCATCACTCAGGAATGTCAGAAATCGAGGTGGATGGAAGTCTGACAACTACAGAATGAAAGAAAACACATCCATCTGGACTGGTAGGAAGGGCACAGATGTGGAATGGACTGGTCCAACACCCACAGGGTTAAAAATTCAGGTGGGATATCTTGTCAGCGAGGAGTCCCAAACCCACATAAGGCCCCCTGGCCCAGGATTCCTTCCCAGGAAGATAAGTTCCCACAACTTGTGGCTGCAAAAACCAGGCAGAGTTTGAGTCAGTAGAAGAAACTGCTGGAAACCCAGGAAGTTGCTGGTAAAGAATCCACACACGGACTCGCCTACTCAGACTCCCTCCCTTTGAGCTCCAGCAATGGGTAGCAGCTTGAAAGGAACCAGTGGCATATAGGGAGAAATTGCAGTGTCTGGCATCAAGTTGAGCAGAGGCCATTGTCCCTTTGTTAAACCCTCCCCTCACAGAGCCAGCAGGCTGGTGCCATGTCTGAGACTCCCATCAACCTGGCTAACACTGTTTGACCCACCTCGGAGATCCCCAGAGACTGTCCCACCAAACTTATGGTCCACCCAAGCTGCTTTTCCATAAGAATGGCTGGTCTTGGCTCCTAAATCCTATCAAACAACAGCTGGCTTCAGTGAGCCCTAGTGGCAGCCTGATTAGATTCACAGCTTGGCTTTGCCTGGGAGTTTCTAAGCCAGGGGTGTCAAACTCATTTTCACCTGGGGGGGGGAACCACATCAGCCTTGCAGTTACCTTCAAAAGACTGAATGTAATTTCAATCCCTTAACAGTTAAGGAGTAGTTATGTTTATATAGTCTTAAAATTATTTCAGCCTTTTGAAGGCAACCGTGAGGCTGATGTGGTGCCCCCAGTGAAAATGAGTTTTGACACCCTTTCTCTAAGCCCAGCTCAAGTAGCAGCTATCTCAGATTGCTTTATAGTTCAGGCAAGGTGGCCCCTGGCAGAACACAGGTGCGGGCTGATCTTGGCCTGCACCACCTGAGAAACCCCAGGGCCAGTGCATCCAGTGGACATCTATAGACCATGTTAGAACACCACTGCCCTGCCCCTGCACAGCTGATCCTCCCCAGAGGGCTGAGGTTGGTGGTCAGTGGTAATAGCCAATCCTTGCAGCTGACTAGCCTAGGTAAATTTCTCCCCTTGATTTGCCAACAGCAACTAAGGCTCAACTACAAGGGCAGGGTATGTTCAGTCTACATGAAGGGCTCACCTCGAGTACCCACCTTGTGTGATAGGGGAGGCTGTGCCACTGGACCCTACAGGACACCTACTACATTAGGCCACAGTACCAAGACATGGAGTCAGAGAAGCTTTACCTAATACAAAGAAACATGCCCAAATGAAAGAACAGATCAAAACTCCAGAAAAGGAACTAGAAAAATGGAGATAAGCCATCTATCAGATGCAGAGTTCAAAATACTGGTTATAAGGATGCTCAGGAACTTAGTGAGAACCTCAGCAGCATACACAAGATCCAGCCAGAAACTGAGGACACACTAATTGAAATAAAGAACAATGTACAGGGAAACAACAGTACAGTGGATGAAGCCATGAACCAAATCCATGATTGGAACATAAGGAATCAAAACAACAGCCAACCAGAACAACAAGAAGAAAAAAGAGTCCCCCCAAATGAGGGTAGTGTAAACAGCCTCTGGGGCAACTTCAAGCTTTACAACATTGGCATCAGAGGGGTGCCAGAAGGAGAAGAGAAAGAGCAAGAAATTGGAAATCTATGTGAAAAAATAGTGAAAGAAAACTTCCCTAATTTGGTGAAGGAAACAGACATGCAAGTCTAGGAAGTAGAGAGAGTCCCAAACAAGAGCAATGGCAAGAGGCCACTCTAAGACATCAACAATTAAAATGTCAAAGGTTAAAGATAAAGAGAGACTCTTAAAAGCAGCAAGAGAAAAGCAGTTAGTTACTAGATAGTTGCCAGATGGGAGGTGGGAGGGGGAGAATGGGTGAAGAGGTGAGGGGATGTAGAAGTACAAATAGGTAGTTACAGAATAGCTATGGGGATGTCAGAAATGGAGTAGCAAAAAAACTTATGTCAATGACCCATGGACATGAACAATGGTGGGGGATTGCCTGAGGGAGTAGAGGGTGCTGGGTGGAAGGGGACAAGGGGGAAAAATCAGGACAACTGTAATAGCATAATCAATAAAATATAATTAAAAATAAAATAAACCAAAGTGTAAAAAAATGTATGATTTTACTACAGTGAAAACTTGGAAGTAACCTAAATGTCCATTAATAGGGGAATGATTTCACTAAAAATATGCTGTTGTATGTACTACCATAAAGCTTTTAGAAGAAAAACACCCCTTGAACCTATATAAACTGGCATAGGAGTGCCTAAGCATTGTTAAAGGGGTAAGGGATAGAGGAGGGAGTTATAGAACAGTTCATATACCATTATTCCACTTACCTAAAAAAAAAAAAAAGACCTTACCACGTGTATGGATAAAACAAGAAGGTCTATGGGTGTCCAACCTGTGGTCCAGGATGGCTATGAATGTGGCCCATCACAAAATTGTAAATTTACTTGAAACCTTTTGTTTTGCTGATCACTTTTTGTTAGTGTTTGTATGTTTAATCTGAGGGCCAAGACAACTCTTCTTCCAGTGTGGCCCACACACCAAAATGTTGGACACCTCTGGGATCCATACCACAAGTAGTTATCTCTGGAGGAAAAGGGAAGGGAGTGGTGGTAGAGGAAGGCAGTTTAGAGATACTTTTTATTTTTTACTTTTACTTTATATTTACTTTTTATTTTTTTACTCACTTTTCATTTTATTTTTTTATTGCTGTTCAATTACAGTTGCGTGGATACTTTTACTTTTTATCCTATATAAGTCTACAGTGCATTTCTAAATTTACAAGTACTTTTTAAAAAAAGAGTTTATTATTTTATTTTTAGAGAGGGGAAAAGGAGGGAGAAAGAGAGAGGGAGAAACATCAATGTGTGGTTGCCTCTTGTGTGCCCCCTACTGGGGACCTGGCCTGCAACCCAGGCATGTGCCCTGACTGGGAATCAAACCAGTGAGCCTTTTGTTCCCAGGCCAGCACTCAATCCACTGCGCCACACCAGCCAGGGCTACATGTACTATTTTGATAGTAACTATAGATATTAATAATATAAAACATTTACACACTGGAAGACACTTGCAATGGGATTGCTTCATTGTATATTATACAATGACACTGCGCTACAAGTTAGTGCCTTGTACTTAATGAGGACTCAGGTATTTTTTTTTAAAGATTTTATTTATTTATTTTTAGAGAGGGAAGGGAGGGAGATAGAGAGAGAGAGACATCAATGTGCGGTTGCTGGGGGTCACAGCCTGCAACCCAGGCATGTACCCCGGCTGGGAATCGAACCTGCGACACTTTGGTTTGCAGCCCGCGCTCAATCCACTGAGCTACACCAGCTAGGGCAGGTAATTTTTTAAAAATACTTTTCTCCCTTTGTTAAAATGCTATATGTATTTTCTGCATTGAAAATATAAGTATAAAAAAAGAAAAACACCTAACTCCATACCCAGAGATCCATGATCAACTTTGAGTATATATGCTTTGCACATATTTTTGCACAGATGTTTGTGTACATCCATTTATGGACATTTGTATGCCCATGTATACATATGGGCTTGCTCACGTGCAAACATGTATCTTACTACAAAATGGGTTCTTACTACATAGAATGACTTATAGCTTGCCTCCTTTTAACATGACACTATATTGTGAGCATCTTTTATGATCAATAACTCTAAGTGAAAAAGACATCTTGGTGAGAAAAGAATCATATGGTACCATGCGAATATAGCATTCTATTCTAATTAAAATAACTGGTTTCTTGAACAAACTATATATTCTTTCAAAAAAAGTCACAGTCAGCAAAAGTAAATAACTAAGGAATTTTTAAATTCTTCAATGTTAAACCAGTTCAGTTCTGATTTGAATTTAACTATGAACATGTTATTTAAATTGTAGTTATTAATAATATGAATAAGTGCAACATTAAAATTCATTAGGAATATCTTTTGGGTGGAGGTTGGTTTTAATGAAGTTTTAAAACTTCACTTGAACAATTTTTTGGTTCAAGGAAAAACAACTGCTCTAATTTTTGGTAAAGGTGTGTGCTTAGTTGTATTATTTTACAGTTTATGAAAGTAAAAGAAAATGTAGGTATCTATAGCACCATGAATTTTGTTCTGTAGTACATCAGTGTATAGTATATAAAATTGAATATTAAGAGAACTGTGTTGGAGAACCAGGTTTGAATTGGGGAAGTATATATGTATTCTGCTCTCTCATGTCATCTAGAAATATTTATTGAGCATATCTGCTGAAGACTCAGTATAAAATCTTCAGATTTATACTGTGGGTCTTAAGGGTGAAATACCTTACTTTATACTGAAGACTTTTTGATATTTTAATCATTTTCCATGGATTCAGTAAAGTCTTTTATAAAAAAGGAGTCTACCATGTAAACAGTGGTGTTACTGTGAAGGCCAGTATAGCTGTTCATGTTTTTGTTCTGGCAATTGAAACAGTATCCCTGATCTCCAAGGATGTGCTTCTTGGCCTTTTTGGAATTGATTTCACAGCGTGAGGATTTTTCAAAGTACTGTCAAATTACTAGATTTTAAAGGATAGTTAGGGTAGAGGTTCCATATTTCTCACTTGATTAATAAGAGGGGCATGTGAGATTGGACTGTTAGATGTTGTGAACATTAATGGTGGATTCCAGTGGTTATAAAGTTAATGCAGTGGAAGGAATGGTGAAATACCTGTTTTCTCTTAGGTATTCTGTTTATTACCTATGAGTTTAAAGTATTTTTATATTATAAAAAATAATGATAGGGTTTTGAAGGAGCACTCCCCTGGAGGTACCTGAGTGATGATAAGTCATCAAAGAAAACCTAAAGAAAAGGGCAGAGCTGGCATCACTGAAATAGTTGTTAGTTATTATATTCAGAATATAGGTTTCCCTCCCTATCCAAAAGTAGAACATTCTTATGAAACCTTTCCTAAGCTGAAATGGTGTAAAGTGAAGAAGCAATTACCTTAGGACACATCTTGCTAGCAGATGCACAGAATAAATTGAGATAAAGCACAGATGCTCATACATTTCAAAGTTTTGGGGGCTTGATGCTGAGATACTGAGTGTAGTTCCTAGGAAGCAACTGGGCTGCGTCGCTTTTGCTTTTGGGGATGCACACTGCCTCTGTAAGGGCTCACTGTAAAATAAACACATACTATTTTTGTACTTTGCCCTTTTTTGTAAAAGCAAAATCTTTTTTTTTTATTTCTGTTAGCAAAACAGTTACTAATGTAGCCCTTTTGTAAAAGTGAATTGGCATAAAGTGAACTTTTTTAAAGTGGAGGACACCTGCATGTTAGCTATTTCTGCTTCTCAAATGAACCAAAAGGTTGAAAAGCTTGAAAATATCAGTCTCTATTTACAGTATATTTTATTGATTATGCTATTACAGTTTTCCCAAATTTCCCCCTTTATCCCCCCCTCTGCCCTGTACCCCCAACCCTCCAGCCTTCCCTTCCTTAGTTCATGTCCATGGTTTGTACTTATAAGTTCTTTGAGTTCTCTGTTTCCTATACCATTTTTATCTCTCCACATCTATTTTATGCCTACTAATGCTGCTGCTTCTTACCTGTGCCTCCCCCCCCCCGCTATTCCTCCCTTCCCCCTCCCCACTGAAAACCCTGTATGTGATGTCCATTTCTCTGATTGTGTTCCTGTTCTGGTTTGCTTAGTTTTTGTTTTCATTGTTTTTCTTTTCTTTTAGTTTCATTTGTTGATATTTGTGAGTTCATTGTCATTTCACTGTTCATATTTTTTTATCTTTTTCTTGGATAATTCCCTTTAACATTTTGTATAATAAGGGCTTGGTGATGATGAACTCCTTTAACTTGACCTTATCTGGGAAGCACTTTACCTGCCCTTCCATTCTTCTGAGATCAGACAAGATCCGGTGTGTTCAGGGTGGTTATGGTGGTAGACTGCCCTTCCATTCTAAATGAAAGCTTTGCTGGATAGAGTAATCTTGGATGTAGGTCATTGCCTTTCATGACTTCAAATATTTCTTTCTAGCCCCTTTTTGCCTGCAAGGTTCTTTTGAGAAATCATCTGGTAGTCTAATGGGAACTCCTTTGCAGGTAACTGTCCTTTTCTCTGGCTTCTTTTAGGATTCTCTCCTTATCTTTAATCTTGGGTAACTTAATGATGATGTGCCTTGGTGTGTTCTTCTCTGGCTATAACTTCTTTGGGACTCTCTGGGCTTCCTGGAAGTCTGTTCCCTTTGCTAGAATGGGGAAGTTCTCCTTCATTATTTGTTCAAATCAGTTTTCAATTTCTTGCTGTTGTTCTTCTCCTCTGGCACCCCTATGATTCGGATATTGTAACGTTTCAAGTTGTCCCAGAGGTTCCTAAGCCTCTCTTCATTTTTTTTGAATTCTTGTTTCTTCTGGATGGATGTTTATTTCTTCCTTTTGTTCCAACTCATTGTTTTGAGTCCTGGTTTCCTTCCTGTCACTGTTGGTTCTCTGAATTTTTTGCTTTATTTCACTTTGGGTATCCTTCCTTTGTTTTCAACCATTTTTCGACCAAGCTCAGTCAGATCTGTGAGCATTTTGATTGCCAGGACTTTAAATTCTCCATCAGATAGGTTGGCCATCTCCTCCTTGCTTAGTTCTCTTTCTGAAGTTATGCTCTGTTCTTTTATTTGGGCCATATTTCTTTGTCTTGGTGCTCCTGATAAGTTGTAAGGGGGTGGGGCCTTAGGTATTCACCCTGGCTGGGCAACCCTCTTTGCTGCGGGTGCCGCTCTGCCTGTGGGGGAGGGGTCAGAGAGGGAACACTGCAGCTGGCCTGCTCTTCTCTAGCCTCGTGTGAGACTGGGAGTATCATCCACTGTGGCAACCCCAGCCATAGCCCACAGTCAGCTGTGAGTCTCAGTTTTCCCCTTAAGTCAGCCCTGGCTGCACAGCCTGCCCAGCTAGGCAGCCAGCCCCGACACCAAGGCTGCTTCTTTGCCAAGGTTTTTCTGAGTTGGCCAGTGGTCCCCCGCCTTGCTGGTCTGGTTTTTCTGGTTGTGTTTTTCTTTAATTCCTTGGTTGTTGGAGTTCCATGGAGTTTGATTTTCTGGCGATGTTGGTTGTTTATTGATTTTAGATTGGTTGTTATCCTCCTTTTGGTTGTGCGAGGGAGTGAAGGGTTTCTACCTACGCCTCTATCTTGGCCAGAACTCCTTTTTTATTTGTGTTGAAATGGAGTTTCCACAGCACTTTTACAGCATTTCTTTTGTTATTGAGTGGGTAGAACTGAATGAGGGATGATTCATGACCCCAGGAGTACCAAGTATTCAGTGGAGATATAAAGACACTGACACCAGCCCTGCTAGCTGTCTTGAGCCCTATCTCCATGGGGGTCACCCTGGAGCTGCTGTAGGCATAAGTACTCTATAAGACTGGCACCTCTGGCCCTTGGCAGAACATTCCAGTGCTCACATAGCCCCACAATCTCTGTCTTACCTCCATGGTGCCCTACATTTAGGCCATTGTTTTTTTGGTTACATGACATGTTGGAGTAGAGTAATTGGCTTATGGTCGCAATCATAACCTTTGGTAAAATGGGACATTTGTTCCTAACACAATTTTCATACAGCTGGTCTTTTTCTCAAAGAACCCTTAACCCTAAAGATTGTATTTTATTTTCAAAACTCTTTATGGAGAAAGTTCTTGCTTACAATCTTGTTTTTAATTCACCTCAACTAATGAGGACCCTTGAGTAGCTCCTCCCTGCCTTTGTTTGAAGGTACATGTTGCTTAGGGTACTTATGTCAGGGAAGAGGAGGTGGATGCTATACTAGAGCATTACCAAAGGAGGAGTGGGTGGCAGTGAATTTATGGTCTATAGCCAGAGTGGACCGTGAGTTTTGAAAACCGGGAATCTCAACTCTAGTTTGTACTTTAGAGACATATTTTAAAAACAAGTTATAGTCTATGGGGTTCCTTAAGTTAAGTGTATAGTAGGTCCTCAAGTCGTGTCATTTAATTCAGTGTTGTTTCATTACTATGTTGTGAGTTGCTGTTAGAACTTAACTCTTATCAATCAGCCTATGATAACAGTGGCTTTGCTTATATATGGTTTTGCTTAAAGTTGTAGAACGTATTAAGGATGTTAAGTGAGGATTTACTGTATACATAGTGAGAAGCCCTGCAGTGTTTAAAAGCAGCCTCCACTGGAAATCTGCACCTATTGAGTCAAGATGCTACTTGTAGTTCTCAAAGGTGGGATTGTTGTTATAAACATATATGTGTTACTTTAATGACCTACTGAGATGTGAGCTACTCATTTTGAAGCAGCTAATTTTGGTTGAAAGAATTAGTTTTCAACCTTGTTGATTTCTCTAATTTTGTATCATTCTTAGCTAATGTAACACTGAGGTCAATTTTTTTTCCACTCACTTTTCGAGGTCATAACATTTTTCTCATGAGATTATTCCTTTTGCATTGGGAAGAGTGATCAGGAGTTTGTTTAGGATGGAGTTTGGTACTTCGCCAGATCTGAGGCCATGTCCTACTATTGCTAGACCCTTTTTAAAAACAAACAAACTTTTTATTATTTTTAGCAGCACCACCCCATTGCTGTTGGAAGGCCAGGATGTTGCCTGAACTTGGTACCAGGCACTGAACCTCAATGCCTTTCCCCTCTAATTTCAGGCATACCAGCCCAGTAAACCATAAAAGGGGGTGTTGGAAGCATTTTGATAATACCTTAAGACAGCGATTTTCAACTGGTGTGCCTCAAGAGTTTTTAAAATATGCAATACCTGACTATTTAATCAGGGGCACTGACCTCTTTTCCCTTAGATTGTGAAATAAAAAATGACAGCAGTCACCCTGGCTGGTGTGGCTCAGTTGGTTGGAGCATTGTTCCATAAACTGAAAGGTCACAGGTTCGATTCCCAGTCAGGGTATGTGCCTGGGTTGTGGGTTCAGTCCCAGGTTGGGCGCATATGAGAGGCAACTGATCAATGCTTCTCTCTCATCAGTGTTTCTCTCCCTCTCTCTCTCCTTTCCTCTAAAATCACTGAGCATGTCTTTGGTTGAGGATCTTTAAAAAAATGACAAGTCAATACAACAGTAGCCATTCAGTATGAATGAATCAAAATTACACCTATTTTTTGTCAGATTAGCAACACATATAATAAACAGAATTTTAGTAATTAGTTTATGTGTGCCATGAGATGAAAAAGGTTGAAGATCACTGCCTTAAAACACTGTCACATAACCACCAGACCTTGAGATGGATAGCAAGAGAACACTTTTGCTTTGAAAACTTCCTTTGTGTTGACCTTAGTTTTGCTTTTGAAGAATAAACAGCAGATTGCCCCATAGACATGAGACAGCAAACCACCTTCTTAGCTGTTACTGCTGCTCACATTGGTTGCAGATACTGTGAGGATTGAATTATAATCTAAAGGTGATGTTTTAGATTAAATATTTGCAGAAATAGCTGCAGAGAAATATCTTAAAAGCAAAATTGCATTGCAGATGCAGAAGTTAAATGCTTTAGGGATAAATGGGCAATGTCTACTAGTAGGAAAAAGCTATACTGTTGAAACTGTAGCTGGTGTCTTGGCTGACCTTTGTACAGGATAGTAACCCCTTCCTTAAACAATATTTCACTGAGATGGGGAAAGGCTCCTGCTCTGCTGGGCAATTTTTAGTACTCTGGTGCTTCTCTTAAATATGTTCTTGAAATTCTTATTTTGGATCTCATCCTATGCAAAAGTGCTTCATTGAGGCATTTTAAATATTTAAGTAGTGAAACCTCCAAGTAATGAGACCTCCTCCATTGGGTGTGTTCCACAGTGGAATTAACCTATTCCAAATTTTGCACTTGGAGTAGTATTATAATCAGTAGGTAGTGTTGTTTATAACAGCTTCCAGTAGTCCACAAATGAAATTGATCAAGTTGGTTTAGATGGCTGACTGTATTTTATAGCTCTGTGTATTTCTTTCCCTAATATTTGAAGGATGATTTTTTTAAAAATTTGTGTTTAGGCAAGCCAGCTGATACATAAACAGTAACAGGTATGCCTGCTTATACCTGTTGCTGGATAACCCCAGAGGGTGGCTATTATTATTAGTTTTATAAAAATATATAATGTCTGTTGGGCATATTATTATAGGGTTGAGGGGTTGCCTCAGGGGTGACTCTCCTTTCCTATTCTACCTATATGTCTGCTCTCTGTGTTAGCCTAATGTTCACTTAAGGTATTATCTATTGAATAGTAAGCTCTACGAAGACAGGTCATAATGTATGTTCAGTGAATATTTCTTAGACAAATGCATGTGCCTGCACCTCTCACTGTCCAGGATTTGGGAAATGTTATTTTGATAATCTTCAGCAATGATGTTTTAAAAATCAAAGAAAACAGAGACTTAACCTCTTCTGCATCAGTGAGTCTGTGCCCAATATGGTGACATCACTTTCATATTTTGGAGAGGCCATATTCTAGAATAGTCTTTATACAGCTTTCTATTGTCATGCTAGAAAGTCTAGTGACTTATTACCAGAGAAGTTTTATTCTAACATATTGTTTATATGTAGGTATCTCTTAAGCAAATTGATTCTTCTAGATTATTAAAATGTGATCTTAACACATGGCTTATTTTTTAAAAAATTAAATATGTCATTATGGAATAATTTTAGATTTACAGCAAATTTGTAAAGATAGTCCAGAGGTCTTATATATCTTTACCCAGTACCCCTTAATGTTAACATTTTACATAGTATAACATTGGTGCAGTGCTTTAAATTAAACTATAGAATTTATTTGGATTTCCCTAGTTTGTCCACCAAAGTCTTTTTTTCTGATCCAGGGTCTAAAATTCTTATGCGTGTTTATTTTAGAAAACATATATATGAAAAGATAAAAGAAAGTCCAATTCTCCTACCCAGAGACAACTACTGAAATTTTTAGTTTATATCCTTCAAAATTTTTTTCTGTAGAGAATATGAATCCATTTCCACCCCCCAAATTATTTGGATTTTCCTAAAAGACAGGTTAGAAATGTGTTTTATATACTTTTTTGTAATTTACTTTTTTATCGCTTAAATGGCATTCACATTTTTTGTGACTATCTCTCCATGTTTGCTGTTTTAAATGTAGTTATAATTTAATCTATTCTCTATCCTTATGTGTTTTGTTTCCATTTCTTTGCTTATTTAATTCTTCATTAGTTAAGGTCAAACTATGCAGGTATTCTCAACCTTTTCCCCCTAACAAGCCTGAAAACATGACACTCTTGTTAGTAAAAGTAGCTTATTCAGTCAGTGATTCTAAATATGTGTGCATTTGGCTGAACCCTTTGAAATTGCTGGGTTTTTTTTTTTTTGTATGTTACAGATTTGTGACTATTGGCAGTTTTATATGGGCCAGTGTAATAGTTTGGAAAATCTTTCTAGGTTGTTCTGATCTCTTTTGCCTTCTCACTCCACTGAAAATCCCTGGCCTCTCACTCTACTGAGAATTTCTGCATTTTAGAATGCTAAGCCAATTCTGAAACACAAGCACCTTCTAAGTGGCTCTGAAAACCACATCCTTAAGACCTATGCCCATGCCAATGACATATGCAGAGAACTAGAACCCTAGTGAATTGCATCTGCCTATCAGTGTATTGAAAATAGATTTCTGAGCTTTCAACCAAAGCTCTGCAAGGCTGTCTCCTTGTTCCATATCTGTATTGGCTCACCGGGGCACTGGTGCCACCCAGTGGTACCGTAATAGATGAATTGCTGATGTTGCTGTACTACTCTCCAACCTTTCAAATACTTTCACTTCCTTTCTTTTGCATTCATGGTCTTGTCTTCCCTTCCCCATTTATGCCAGTGGCACTTATGGGTTTCATTTAGCCTAGCTGATAATATTTAGGAAGCAACCAGCCATATGATTTTGCTGTGATATCTTTATTTAAATAAAGGCTATGGAATATGAGGCATGAAATGTTTAAACACACTAAATCAGCTGTTATTTCTCTGCTATGAAGCCATGATTCCGATGCAAAATCAGTGTAAATTTTTTACTCTGTTAGAATATGGGACTTCTCATGTTTAATTTCAAGCTTCTTAATATATGAGAAGTACTCCTATACATCTCAGATGTGAAGAAGCATAAACTTCTACCTAAAGTGAAATATTTAACTCAGAACACATCTTTGGTTTCCTTTCTCCTGTGTATGACTTGTTATTTCATCCCATGTTTATTTATAAGAACTGTTTAGTAAGCACCTACTGTGTTCCTTTACTGTGCTAGGTTCTGAAGATTATAGTGGTAATCCAGAGAGACTTGACTTCTGCCTTTAATAGGCTGACAGCCCAGCAGGGGAACAAAAACCAGAACAAGCTGAAGTGCTATACTATCTGGGTGCTTGGAGAGCAAATGGCAGAGGCACCTGACATAGAATGGGAAGGTCAAGGAAATCTTTTTAGAAGTGTCATTTAAGCTAAGACCTAAAGGAAGCCAGAAAAATGGAAGAGAATATTCTTGGCAGAGGAAAAAGTATATGCCAGATGAGAGATTAAACTTGGTGCTTTTGAGAAAGTTATGGCTGGAGCGATGACATCAATCACTGAAGCCTCACAACAGTCTGTAAGTAGTAGTAGTGTTCTTTCCCTTTTAGAGTTGTGGTAAATGAGGCAAAGAGGTTAACTAATTTTCTCAAGGTCATCACACTCTAAGAAGTGCCACAGCCAGGAACTGGACCCAGGCCATCAGGCTCTAGGATGTTGGCCCCTAACTTCCACAGTAGACTGCCTCTTGGCAGGACATTCAGTTATGTTGCAGATTCATTGGCCACCCCTTTATTATTTTTTAGTATTTTGTGTATTTTTAGAGAGAAGGGAAGGGAGGGAGAAAGAGAGCAAGAGAAACATCCATCTAATGCCTCTTTCACAGCCCCAGCTGGGCACCTGGCCCACAACCCAGGCATGTGCCCTGACCTCGATTTGAACTGGTGACCTTTCTGTTCACAGAATGACACTCAACCCACTGACCCACACCTGTCATGGCATTGGCCACCTGTTTAGACTTCCATGAAGCATAGCATCTTGTCCTGTTAACTTCTGATCTTTTTTTTTCTGTTGGGCCTAGGTAAATAAAATCTTTCTTAGTAAACTGTACTAGTCACAGACTATTCCAAGAGCTACAACGTACGAGTATGTGAAAAATCCCTTAACCTTATAGTTAGTATGTGGGTTAGCCCAGAAAGTCTCTGGTTTACTTTCATCTTTTATCACTGATTGGAAGTCAAATACCTCATTTGATAACAACCCTTAAGTTTACTAACTGGTATTTTCCAGAAAAATCATAGATGGGAAGTTATAATTGGTTATTTTTGTTTGTTTGTTTGCAAAAATAAATGAATATAAAATATAGACTCCCTGGAAGATTAGAATTTTTCTTTGGAATGGTCAAGTTAACTTGTCCATATCCTTTTCTCTGATTTTTAGTGTTAAAGTATAAACACAACTTCTTAAATAGGGCTATGGTCTTTAAAAGTCATATAAATTAAAAATCTATACATGGAGATATTTTCTTACGATGGATCTTATGGTGGATTTATCCTTTATGTACCTAAAATACAAATGTGTGTTTTGTAAGATGAGGAATTGACTTCAGTTTTAAGTTATCAGTTAAGGTTTTACCCTAGATTTTATTTTTTAAAAGATTTTATTTATCTTTAGAGAGTGGAAGGAAGGGAGAAAGAGAGGGAGAGAAACATCTATGTGTGGTTGCCTCTCACGCACCCCCTACTGGGGACCTGGCCCACAACCCAGGCATATTCCCTGACTGGGAATCGAACGGCAACCCTTTGGTTCACAGGGTGGCATTCAGTCCTCTGAGCCACACCATCCAGAGCTACACTAGATTTTAGAAGTTGGATGTTCAGGTGTACATAAACTATTTAAGCTTGTCATGATTTGATATTGGAAGCAGAAACATGGAATAGAGATTTGTGTGTGAGTGTGTGTGTGTGTGTGTGCATGCACACGTGTGTAAAATGGCACAAAGCTGGTGCTTTCATTTACTTGCCCATTTGCATATGACTGTGGATTCAATCAGGAACTAGTACTTGGAAATGTGTTTTCCAGTAGCGAAGTTTGGCTTCTGCTGATGTAGCCATACATTCTCACCTTGTTCTCTGTGGGACCAGAATTAGGGTTATTACTGGGGTCATCACTAGGGATGAGGAGCTCTGATAATAATTACCCTGAAACAGTAGCTGTAAACCAGGGGACAGACCTTGGCAAGGTGGGAAATGTGATCACTTTTAAACAATTCATACAGGGATCAAATTTGTGAACTTAGCTTCAGAAGCATTGTCTCAACCAGTGGAGGTAACCAGCAGCCACAGATAGAGTTCTCTTTACTTTGGAGCAAAGCCACTAAATTTCAAGTATTATTGTATATTACAGTGAAATTGTATGTGTAGCAGCTGTATTCTTTTTACATTTTTTTGCATTGTGAAGTCCATGCTGTGAAGCCCTGTCGGGGTTATTAAAGGACACATTCAGAACTGTTGTCCTTACAGGAAGTGAGATTACTTAATGATACCTTACTGTTGCCCAAAACATTTTGAAATGAAAACTTTGAGCAAAAGAAATGATTCAGCCTTTTCTGAATCTACTTTTAGATGTTAGCTTAGCTTGTACATATTTGTAATATGATGTTACATTTGATTGTAATGTCTGAAGCAAGACAGTCTTTGGTAACATGATATTCACTGAAGTTTGAGTAGTTGCTCCCAGAGGTCAGGTTGTAAACAGGGTATGGATGGAAAACTAACTTCTGAAATCCCCTCCTTTCATAATCCCTGTCATTACCTGAGTGGAAAGCAAAGAAGTGATACTCACTTGGTACCTTTTGGCTTGTAATACCTTTCTGGTAGCAGGTCTCACCATAAGGGGGCTGATCCTGGTCAGCTGAGAAACATGTCCCTTTTGGAGCAGAAAAGTGCAAGTAAGCTTATTAAATTTTATGCAGATATCATCTGGCCTTGGCATTTGAGTTCCCATTTGTTTCAGTAAGAAAAGTGAGTGGAACTCTGAGCTTTAAAAAAAATTATATGTACAACTGCTCAGGATTATCTGGCTGTTTGATATTGTTTCTTCACTTGCTAGTAGTAGTCAAATTTTGTTAGTCACATTTTGACATAGGTGACCATAAGGAAACAGTTAGCATTTTAGTTACAGTAAGAAAAAAATAAGCTTAATTATATTTAGCTTCATAGATTATAGTACATGTGCAAAATAAGTTTATTTTCCTTTGAGTTTAAAAACATAGGTGTCCAATCTTTTTCTGTAGCAGTTAAAGTCAACTTGTGGCTCCTTTTACAGTGTCACTTTGCCACTTGAGTAGGCCACACAGCCACATTCATTGTCACTTATCAACATATGCAGACACACACTACAATTAGTTGAAAGACTGGTGCTATATTTTCTATTTATTTATTAAATGGTAAAAGTACTACATTCACTGTAGGAGTGTTAGAAAATTTAAGGAAAACATAAGGATAAAATTAAAAATCAGCTGTAATTCTGCAACCCACAGATAAAGTTTGTCTTGTAGTCTGTGTATATTTAAAGAAGGTAATACTGTACTTTGTTTCATGTTAAACCAATTTCACTACATATATTTTCTCATGTCCTTTAATATTCTTTGAGAATGTTGCATTTGATGACTGCCATATTTAATCATGTGGATACATGATTACTTTACCAATCGCCTTTTGGGCATTTGAAATTATTTCTATTTTTTTCTGTTATTTATGTTACAATGAAGACTACTGCCTACATTTTTGTGCATGCATCTCTGGTTAGCTCCTTAGGATATTCCTAGAAGTAGAAAGTGAAATAAATGACTAGGCTATGAAGTGTAACTTAGGGCCTCTTGATGCATACTGCCAAATTGCTTTCTGTAAAGCTCGTACCAATTTATACTTCTGTCAACAGTATATAAAGTACATTTTATATATGTATTTGGCAGCACTGAGTAACTTCTTTATTCTTAGTCAACACAACTTTTTTAAAGTATATTTTATTGATTATGCTATTACAGTTGTCCCAGTTTTTACCTCTGCCTGGTACACCCCTTCCCTCCAGCAACTCCTCCCCCCCTTAGTTCATATCCATGGGTAGTGCGTATAAGTTCTTTGGCTTGTCCATTTCCTATACAATTCTTAACTTCCCCCTGTCTATTTTGTGCCTACCAATTATGTTTCTTAATTCCTGTACCCTTCCCCCCCATTCTCCCCCTTTCCTCTCACAGCTGATAACCCTCCAAATGATCTCCATATTCGTGATTCTGTTCCTCTTCTGGTTGTTTGTGTAGTTTGTTTTTTAGATTCAGTTGTTGATAATTGTGAATTTATTGCCATTATAATGTTCATAGTTTTCATCATCTTTTTCTTATATTGTTCCTTTTCACATTTTGTATAATAATGGCTTGGTGATGATGAACTCCTTTAATTTGACCTTATCTTGGAAACACTTTATCTGCCCTTCCATTCTAAATGATAGCTTTGCTGGATAGAGTAATCTTGGATGTAGGTCCTTGCCTTTCACGACTTTGAATGCTTCTTGCCATTCCCTTCTTGCCTGCAAAGTTTGATAAATCAGCTGAGAGTCTTATGGGAACTCCTTTGTAGGTAACACTCTGCTTTTCTCTTACTACTTTGAAGATTCTGTTTATATTTAACTTGTAGAATTTTAGTTATGGTGTGTTTTGGTGTGATCCTCTTTGGGTCCAACTTGTTTGGGACTCTCTGTGCTACATGGACTTGTATGTCTATTTCCTTCACCAAATTAGGGAAGTTTTCTTCCATTATTTTTTCAAATAAGTTTCCAATGACTTGATCTTCCTCTTCTCCTTCTGGCACCTCCAGGATTCAGATGTTTGTATGTTTGGAGATGTCGCAGAGGCTCCTTAGCCTTTCCTTGTTTTTATTTTTTTTTAATTCTTTTTTTCTTGCCGTTCTGAGTAAATGTTTTTTTCTTCCTTATGTTCCAAATCATTGATTTGATTCTCCGCTTCATTCCTTCCACTGTTGGTTCCCTGTAGATTTTTCTTTATTTCCCTTAATACAGCCTTCATTTCTGCCTGCATCTTTTTTTGTGCTGTTGCAAATGAGTTCTTTGAGCGTCCTGATAACCAGTGTTTTGAACTCTGCATCTGATAGGTTGCTTATCTCCATTTGTTTAGTTCTTTTTCTGGAGTTTTGTTCTGTTCTCATTTTGGCAGCCTCCCTGTTTTTGCTTCTGTGTTTTAGGTAGAGCTGCTTTGACTCCCTGTCTCAATAGTGTGACCTATTACAGAAAAGTGCACCTGTCAATTGTGCGGGACAGAGCCTTAGGTAATCACCAAGGCAGTGTAACCCCCTTCACTGCTTTGTGGCTGTGTGTGGGGGAGGGCTCAGAGAAGGATAGTGCTGGTGCCTGGCTTCTGGAGATTTGCAGGGGAGGAAGCTGTCCCCTAGCACTTGCTCTGTTGCCAGTACTTCACTTTCTCCCCATATGCCACTGTGCCCTTTCATCTGTTGCCCTGTTGCTGAATCCCAGGTTGGGGAGTGTGCATAAGTCCTGAGACCTTTGCGGTCCCTTTAAGAGGAGTGTCCTGAGAATCTTGTGGTTTCTTTCGCCACCCCAACCCCCACTGATTTTTACAGCCAGAAGTTATGGGGGTTTATCTTCTGGTATTGGAACCCTGGGCTGGGTAGTCTAATCTGGGGCTGGGACCCCTCACTCCTGAGGTATCTCTCCCAATTTCTATCCACCACATATAAGTGTGGGACTGCCCACTTTGCCTCTTCTCTGTACCACTCTGTCATCTCTGTGCCTCTCTACCCATCCTACCCATCTGGATGAATGTGGCTTCTTTAAATCCTTGGTTGTCTGACTTCCATACAACTCGGTTTTCTGATGAATCTGGGTGGTTTGTTTTGTAGTCTAGTTGTAATTTTTGCTATAGGTGAGTGAGAAGGTGAAATGTATTTACCTATGCCTCAGTCTTGACTGGAAGTTGATACTTTTATATTTATACACACAATTTATGTATATTAGGTCTGCCTGGAAAAAGTCCAGACATTGTTAATATAAGGAGAATGGTTTGCAGGACATTGTTGTAACCTAGCAGTCGAGGAGAGTGGACTGGAATGCACATGTGTGAACAATGATGACTTCATTATACTAGTCAGTGGGGGCACTAGATGCCATTGAGTGAGCATGTGTACTGTGTGACCACCACATTCAAAATGACTGATCAAGTAGAAGAACACATCTGCATCAAATTTTTGAGTTAAGCTTGAGCATTCCTCCCCAGAAGCTACTGGGATGATTCAGAAGGCCACAGCTATAGGCAACTGGTGATGGGCAGCTTCATCATGACAACACACCTGCTCATGCATCACATTTCATACAGGGTTTTTTGGTGAAACATCAAATCACCCAGGTGACTCAGCCCCCCTACAGCCCTGTGACTTCTGGCTTTTCCCAACACTAAAACCACCTTTGAAAGGAAAGAGATTTCAGACTGTCGATGAGATTCAGGAAAATACAACAGGGTAGCTGATGATGATTGAGAGAACAGTGTGAGGTCCCAAGTTGCCTACTTTGAAGGGGACTGAGGCATCATTGTCCTGTGTACAATGTTACTTGTATCTTGTATCTTCTTCAATAAATATCTCTGTTTTTCATATTATGTGGCTGGATACCTTCTGGACAGACCTCATATATATGTGTGTGTGTGTATCTATTTACAGTTTACCACACTAATGGTAAAACTTATCAACAGAAGGTCACTGCTACTAATCTAATGCCAATTGGAGTCTCCAGTCTGGGATGGGGGAAGCAGAGAAACTTTATTCAGATAAAAGAGTGTGCAAAATTGGGGAAAGGCAGCTTCTGGGGGAAATGGAAAGTGCTCTCCACCAAGATAAATCAGAGGCTACTTTTCAAAGAGAATTTCCTACCCTGGGGTCCTGATTAGTCCATTTTTATGCAAATGATGAATCAAAATTTGCAGTGTGATTTGTCCACATAGAACTTTCCTGATTGGTCAGCTTTGCACATCCTGATTGGTTGTTAGGGAGCTGCTCCTATTCGTCAGTATAGATGCAAATTAGGATATAGCTGTGCAGTTGTGATTGCATGATCAGGTCTCAGACCTGTTAGTCTAAAAATGATGCCAGGAGTTTCCTTATAAGGTCTGATTGAGGCAGGAACACAGTGCAGGAGGCTGGCAGTTTAATCTGGCTTTCCCCTGAAATGCAGAGTGCATGAGGTGCTTCTGTGGCAATGGCTGCTAGACTCTAGTTATGAACTTTGGACACAGCCACGAGGAGTCCTTTCTGGAAGATATATTACTTCTTGAGGTTTATAGACAGAGAGAGAGAGAGAGAGAGAGAGAGAGAGAGAGAGAATGAGAATAAGATAAAATTTACCATGCTAATTTTTAAGGGGAGGAGTTATATAACAAAATGGGTGGAAACAATTCTTAGCTAGAGTTGGAGCATTTCTCTTGGTATTCAAACTAACTCTGTCTTTGAGGTTGGGTAAAGGTAATGGGTGTAGTATTAATTACCCCAGAATACTGCAGTTTGAACTATGCCAGGAAATATCCATAGTTGTCATACAATTTGTATGTTTTAGCACTGAAAATTAGCTTTGAGTTATGAGCAGAACCAAGGATTTTATGTTGGGCTACAATTGATTATTATTGTTCTAAAATATAATGACAGCTTTTTGTTTTAAGTGCTTTCCCAAAATGTCTCCTGAAGGTGATTTAAAAAAAAAAAAAATCTGGCGGGGCAATTTGGTGGTACGTTGGAGCAGCTTCTTTCTTTTGCTTTGTGAATGCTACTTTTTGAGAGGCAGAAGTAGTGTTGCAGTCCATGAAGTGGCTTCTGTCTTCAGCATTGCGTGAAAGAGAATGGCTGGAACCAAGCAGGGTGCTCGCAAATTCATAGGTGGAAAAACTTCTTCCAAACAGCTGGCCACCAAAACCGTCAGGGAAAGTGCACTGTCTACTGCAGGGTTTAAAAATCTCATCACTACAGGCCAGAACCCTTGTGTTTCAAGAAATCCGTCATTACAAGAAATCGACCAAGCTTCTGATCTGGAAGTTTCTTTTCCAGGGGTTGATGAGGAAGATCACCTAGGATTTCAAAACTGAGGTTTCAGAGTGCTGCCATCAGTGCACTGCAGGAGGCTAGCAAAGTGTACCTGGTGGGTTTATTTAAAGATATTAATCTGTGTGCCATCCTTGCTGAGAGTCACCATCATGCCCAGAGACATCCAATTGGCTTGCTGGATACAGGGAGAGAGCTTAAGTGAAGGCAGTTTTTATGGTGTAGTAAATTCTGTAAAATACTTTGGTTTAATTTGTGACTTTTTTATAAGATTATTTATAATGTGTTGCATTGTACTTAAGTCATTCCATCTTTTGCTCAGGATGAACAGAAAAAGTGATTGTTCACAGACCTCAGTGATGTGAACATTGTTGGTTGGGAGTGACAACTTGCTGATATGCAGAAGGGATGGGTGATACTTCTACCTTCTCCTGTTTCTGTATGTTAATGATTTGTTGGGTAGTTGTTAAGGTACCAGAATTGATAAATTTGTACACGGGCCTTTTGTAATAGAACTGGTTATGACTTGATCCAAGTGTTTTAACAATTGGGGGTATATATCTGACCATACATCACTGTGATAGAATGTGGGCTTTTTCAGTGGTGAAGATACAAGTCTTAACCACTGTGTAACTTAACAGTTTCCTTTAAAAAAAAGTAACATGGCAGCTATAGAATACACTATGTGCGTTTTAATGGCTATTTTATATATAGTACTGTTAACATTGTTAAATGTTTTATATTCACGTGTAGGGGTTCTTGTCATTAAGGTGTGTGTAATTTAGAGTACAGTTAGTTTTCTCCAAAGTAGACTGCACTTGTTTTCATAGTAGTAATATACTGTGCAAATTATACCTTGCATAACTCCTCATTCTACCACATGTTAACCAACCCTCTTGCTGATAATGCAAACAGTTAATGGGGAATTTTATAAGGGCTCTAGAATACAATACAGGTTATTCACACCAACATCATCTGTTGATAATATTCTGAACAGTTATTACAGCTTTTCTTTGTGTTGTGGTTGGTCTCATAACTAGGTAGAGTTTTTCTCTCCAAGAGGAAACAATACCACAGTTTTTTTTTTCCTTGTGGAGTTTATATTATAATAACCCGTAGAGTAAACTTGCTGTGGGAGGGGGGCATATAGCTTCTGCTTATTGAACCTCTGCTAGTAAAGATGGCATCCAGTTAGGTTACATCTGGTATATGGTCCTGGGAAGATCACTTTATAGCAGTGATTTTCAACCAGTGTGCTGCAAGAATGTTTAAAACATGTAACAACTGACTATTTAGCCAGGGACACTGACCTCTTCACTTTTCCCTTAGATTGTCAAATAAAAAACTGACAACAGCTGGTGACAACAATAGCTGTCCAGTATGTTTGAATCAAAATTATACCCATTTTTAGCCCTGGCTGGCATAGCTCAGTGGATTGAGCGCGGGCTGGGAACCAAAGTGTCCCAGGTTCGATTCCCAGCCAGGGTACATTCCTGGGTTGCAGGCCAGAACCCCCAGCAACCGCACATTGATGTTTCTCTCTCTCTCTCTCTCTCTCTCTCTCTCTCTCTCTCTCTCTCTCTCTCTCTCTTTCTCTCCCCCCTCCCTTCCCTCTCTAAAAATAAATAATAAAAAAAGAAAATCTTTAAAAAATATATACCAAGTTTTAAAAAAAAATTATACCCATTTTTTGTTAAATCAGCAAAAAGTTTAATATATATTTTTTGGTGTGCCACGGAATTTTAGTGACTAGTTTGTGTGCCATGAGATGAAAAAGGTTCAAAACCTCTGCTTTATAGAGATGGTCTTCCGAGGGTTGTTTTTTTTTTTAATTTACTTATTTATTTTTAGAGAGGGAAGGGAGGGAGATAGAGAGAGAAAGAGAAACATCAATGTGCGGTTGCTGGGGGTCATGGCCTGCAACCCAGGTATGTACTCTGACTGGGAATCGAACCTGCGACACTTGGGTTCGTAGTCCGTGCTCAATCCACTGAGCTATGCCAGCCAAGGCCCGAGGGTTTTTTTAATTTATCCTTCTATTGAAATTTTTAGGTCAGTTATGTATGTTGACTAAATTTAACTTGTTTATTCAAAAAATGTAGCTTGAAAATTATTACAAAGAAATGAAGCAAAGGCTGATAGTAAATAGAAAAAAAAATTACAAACTAGCCGTATTCTCTAATAAGTGTTATTTATCTTACCCATTCCAACAAATACTTGATGCTATTTCTAAGTTAAAGTCGGATCCAGAGATAATAAGACACACTGCTTGCCTCAAATGTGTTTACAGTTTAGATAAATGATTAAGATAAATTAAAAACAATACAAAGTAATTAAATTTTAGAGCTATTAGGCAGGAGATTTATAGAAGTTCAAAAGAAGGTTAGACATTTTTGCTTGATATTGTTGAAGGTATCCCAGAAAAGGTGACTTTTAAGCAAAATTCTAGGTAGAAAGAAGAAATGAATAAAGTTTCTGAAGCAAGAGAACCTCAGAAAATGTGAATGACAGTTTTTGAAGATAAGTGGTTTATTTCGGGTGCAATACAGGTAGGAAGGTAAATACTTTTCCTATTAAATTAATAGTTATTTCATGGTAAAGTATTTAATGCTGATAGGAGTATAAATAAATGCAGCCATTGTAGAAAGTATTTTTGTAGTGTATATTAAGAGCTTCCTGTTTTAGCCCCACCCTCCTACATAACCCTCCAAAAACATTTATCGTGGACCTAGTAATCACACTTTTAGGAAATATGAGGGAATACTTTTTATAATATTGAAGTGGAAAAATGACTCAGAAGCTACAAAGGAGACTATTGATAGTATTTTATGACTTATAACTTAGAAATCAATATTTGCTTTCCAGTTATTATGCTAAGTGAAATAAGCCAGGCGGTGAAAGAGAAATACCATATGATCTTACCTATGAGTGAAACCTAATCAACAAAACAAGCAAACAAAATAGAACCAGAGACATGGAAATAACAAACTGACCGTGACCAGAAGGGCAGGGGAGAGGAATAATGGGGGGAAACAGGGGAAGGGCCATCAGGGAACATGTATAAAGGACACATGGACAAAGCCAAAGAGGGTAGGTTCGAGGGTGGGAGGTGGGGATGGGTCTGGTGGGGGGAATGTGATAGGGGAAAAATGGAGACAACTGTGCTTGAACAACAACAACAACAACAACAACAACAAAGAAATGAATATTTGGTCCAAAGCATCTCCCCCCAAAAGAAGCTCTGTTGGGAAAAGTATTTGTAATACATCAGACAAAGGCTCCTTTCCGTAGTAGACAAAGGGCTTTTATGAATCAATAAGGAGAAATGAATAACCAAGTGGAAAATGGGCAAGGGACTTAAACAAGTCACTTATGTAAGATATTCAGATATACTTAAATATTTTTGTGTGTTCATTGAAAATTAAACCACTGTTTTTGGTACTTGTCAAAGTTCAGTGTAGTATTGAAGGGGATGTGAGGAAATGAACACTCCTAGCAGGAACATGAAATGGTATATTCTTTTTTAGATGGCATTAAGTTTCTCTTTTGGAAATAAATTTCAGACTTTTACAGAAGAGTTGCCAAAACAATACACCATTTGCATGGGTCTTTTTTTAAAATTTTTAAAAATATATTTTATTGATTATGCTATTACAGTTGTCCCATTTCCACCTTCCCTCCCCTCCACCCTGTACCCTCTCTCCCACCCATGTTTCCCCCCTTTAGTTCATGTCCATGTGTCATACTTACAAGTTCTTTAGCTTCTACATTTCCTGTACTATTCTTGCCCTCCCCCTATTTTCAACCTACATTCTATGCTACTTATTCTCTATACCTTTTCCCCCTCTCTCCTCCTCCTACCCCCCTGCTGCTAACCCTCCATGTGCCCTCCATTTCTCTGGTTCTGTTTCTGTTCTAGTTGTTTGCTTCATTTCTTTTGGTTTTGCTTTAAGTGTGGTTGTTAATAATTGTGAGTTTGCTGTCCTTTTACTATACATGTCTTTTCTTTATCTTCTTTTCTTAGATAAGTCCCTTTAGCATTTCATAAAATAAGGGCTTGGTGATGATGAACTCCTTTAACTTGGCCTTATCTGAGAAGCACTTTATCTGCCCTTCCATTCTAAATGAGAGCTTTGCTGGATAGAGCAATCTGGGATGTAGGTCCTTGTCTTTCATGACTTGGAATATTTCTTTCCAGCCCCTTCTTGCCTGTAAGGTCTCTTTGGAGAAACAGCTGACAGTCTGATGGGAACTCCTTTGTAGGTTACTGTCCCCTTATCTCTTGCTGCTTCTAGGATTCTCTCCTTCGTTTTTACCTTGGCTAATGTAATTACGATGTGCCTTGGTGTGTTTCTTCTTGGGTCCAACTTCTTTGGGGCTCTCTGAGCTTCTTGGATTTCTTGGAAGACTGTTCCCTTTGCCAGAATGGGGAAGTTCTCCTTTATTATTTGTTCAAATACGTGCTCAACTTGTTGCTTTTCCCCTTCCCATCCTGGTACCCCTATAATTCAGATGTTGGAACATTTAAAGGTACCCTGGATGCTCTTAAGCTTTTCCTTGATTTTTTTGAATTCTTATTTCATCATGCTTTCCTGCTTGGTTGATTCTATCTTCCTTCTGGTCCACTGTATTGTTTTGAGACTCAGATTCCTTCCTTTCACTATTGGCTCTCCTCCGTGTATCTTCCTGCATCTCTTTTATGGTAACCTGTACCCTTTCATCTAAATTGCGCCTAAAATCAATCAATTCCATGAGCTTTCTGATCACCAGTGTTTTGAACTGTGCATTTGATAGATTGGCTATTTCTTGGTCGCTCAAAAGGATGAGTCCTGGGGGACTGATCTGTTCTGTTGGAAAAATGTCTCTCCCTGTCTCTCCTTTTTTTTTCCGGTCTGGTCACTCTTGTTATGGTGGGGGGTGGAGCCTTAGGTGTTCACCGGGGCTGGGCACCCCAGTCACTAGATTGTGACGTTATATGTGGGGGCAGGGGTGGGAGCGGGGACGGGAGGGAACAATGGCGGTAGTTCCGTTCTCCTGGGCTCAGACCCTTCTCTGGGATCCTGGGCTGCGAGCTCTGCCCTGGTCCACAATTGCTGCCTCACTGGGTCTGCCAGCTGCAGCTTGTGTACTCAGGGATCACCGCTGCGTTCTTGCACCCCGGATGGCTGTCGCGCCGATTTCGCGCCAAATTTTCCCTGACCTCCGCACGCCGCCAACCCACACCAGCCCCGTGCCCGCCTGGCTCATCTTCTCCTACCAGTCTGGATATATGGGTCTATATATTCAACAACTTGGCTGTCCAACTTCCACTCAGATAAATCCTCTGTCAGTTCTGGGTGTTATTCTGTCTGTAAATTGTTGTTCTAATCTTGGTTGTGCGAGGAGGCACAGTGCATCTACCTATTCCTCTATCTTGCCGGAAGTCCTCACCATTTGCATGGATCTTTCATGTTGCTCCCCCTAATGTTAACATTTTGTACTATAACATAATTATGTAAGATGTTAACAAAACTAACACATTAACATTGGTACAGCACTATTAATTAAACTATAGACTTTATTCAAATTTCATTATTGTTTTAAATAACATCTTTTTCTGTCCTGGATCCAACCCAGGATCCCACATTATATTTAGTTGTCATGTCTCCCTAGTCTTCTCTAATCCATGACAGTTCCTCAGCCTTTGCCTTTCATGATCTTGACAACTTTGAAGATTAACTGGTTGGTTACTTTGTAGAATGTCCCTAATTTGGGTATATATAATGTTTTTTTCATGGTTAGATTGAGATTGTGCAATTTGGGTAAGAATACAACAGAAGCAAAGCTGTGTCATTTTTCAGTGTCAAGTATACATTAGTAATCTTGATCACCTGGTTAAAGTGATGTCAACTGTGTTTTACTACATTGAAGTTACAAATTTTTTTCTTTGCAATTAATAAATAATAGCAATTATACTATGTTGTATTAATACATATTTGGAGGAGATGCTTTGAGAACATGAATCTATCCAGTTCAACTTCAAGCTTTTAGTCACCACTGTTTGCATCTATTGATGGATTTTGCCTGCAGCAGTTATAACTGTGGTGTATTAATGGAGATTTTCTATTTGTTTTATTCCCTCCATCTGTGATGGAGGATGTTTTCATTAGAATTCTCTGTAAGGACCATTGGTCCCTTCTCCCTTAATTATTTGTTTCTTCAGTCAATCATTTATTTGTATTAGTATTGGCTCATGGATATTTATTTTATTCTTTGGGATATAATCTAATACTGTCATTTATTTTGCTCAAGTTGTTCCAGCTTTTGACCATTAGGAGCTCCTTTCGGTTGGCCCCTGTGTTCTTCTGACATGTCCCCACTTTTTAAAAAAGCATTTTCTTTCTTTCTGGCACCAGAAGATACTAGGTTCAACTTGCATTTTTCCTGCCCTGGCTCTGGAATCAGCTAGTTCTCCAAAGAACCTTTTTGTTTGCTTTAATTGAAGAATGGTAATTGGAAACCCAAGATCTGGGTGCTGGGTATGATCATTGAAACTAGGGTATTACCCTGGCTGGTGTGGTCCAGTGGATTGAGCCAGTGGATTGAACTGAAAGGTTACCAGTTTGATTCCTGGTTATGGTACATGCCTGGGTTGTGGGCCAGACCCCTTGTTGGGGGTGTGCAAGAGACAATTAATCCATGTATCTCTTGCACATTGATGTTTGTCTCCCTCTCTTTCTCCCTTTCTTCCCCTCTCTGTAAAAGTGAATAAATAAAAATGCCTTTTTAAAAAAAAAAGAAAGAAAAGAAACTTGGGCAGGGGTATCAAACTCATTTTCACTGGTGGCCACCTCAGCCTTATGGTTGCCTTCAAAGGGCTGAATATAATTTTAGGACTGTATAAATGTAACTATTTCTTAATAGTTAAGCAAGAGCTTGGTGCTGACACTGCCAGCACCAGGTAGGAACAAGGTGGAGGGCCGGATTCAGCCCTCAGACCTTGTGTTTGCCACCTGTGAACCTAGAGTATCTCTGATTCTCTACCTGGAGGGCAATTTTAATAAACTAAAATCTAAAATGGTCATACCCTTCCGACTCAGCAATTCTGTTAGAAATGTATCCTATAGAAGCACTGGCACAATTATATTACTAAGAATGTTCATTGCTGTATTTGTAATGAGAAATTAGAAAAATCCAATATGTCCATCAATAGGGAAGATTGGTTATAATTAATTTCACTATGATCATACAGTGGAGTACCATAGAACTGTTAAAAATTATTAGGTAGATCTATGTGTTTGGACGTGGAAAGATATGTAAGACAGGCATTGTTTTAGAAAGTTGTACATCTGTGTCTATGTAGTAAAATCTGCCTTTAAAAGTCCCTAAGAATATTCCATCAAACTACCAAAAGCTGTTATTTGAAGATGATTGAATTAAAAAGATACTTTCACTTTGAATTTTTTATTTTGTAATGTTTCAACTTTTTAAACAGTTTTGTTGAGATATCATGCATGTTTTAAGAACACTTTTTGTTTTAGGTTACCTAACTTTTCCATTCTAGCAACATAGACTAGAAGCAACATTCTAGTCTATGACAATCTGGAATTATCTCTATACTCTTTACCCTGTACACAATAGATGTTGGGTTGTTTTACTTAGGTTATAACATTTCTTTAATACATTTTAATGTTTATGAATCAGGTGACTCACAATCTTATGACCATTTAAGGCTTCTGGACCACTTATACTCAAGTAGGTTCTTAGGGGAAAAATAAAGGATTCTGGTCTATCATAAATTTGGAGCAGCAACCTCCAGTAGGTACTCTGACTGGCTTATGAAAGTCATGTAGGTCTGTTTGAAATGTCATTTTCTTGTTCCTTTGTGACTTTTAGATCAAATTTTAAGTAAACAATTTTTATTTATGGAAAATTTGGAAGATACTAAATCAGCACAAAGAATACAAAATAGAAAAACATACCTGTAATACTACTACACAGAAATAACTAGCATTAATATTTGGTGGATATCTTGCTAATTTTTCTCTGAATATGTACCTACTCAAGTATATGTATATATAATGGAGTCACACATACTGTTTTGTACCTTAGTTATTTCTTGATTGTAACATTTCTAATCCTTGAGCTATATAACAGAATGGCAGTTTTCATCTACTACCTGCTACCATATGACATATATTTATGTAAAAGAAGACATATAGGGGTGGGAAACACACACCTACATTATACAGCTGATGTGTTGTGGAACTGTGCACCTGAAGCCTTTATAATTTTGTTTACCGGTGTCACCCCAGTAAATTAAGAAGATCTATAAAAGAACATTGCTTAGGGAAATGTTTTGTAAGGGATTCACCAAAATTTTCTTTTAGATTTGAACACTAACTGATTAGGGCTTTGTCATTATTTTCTACTCTTTTCTGAAACATTTGTTTTTAAATTTACTAAGATTGATCCTTGACATTAAGTACAGGAGGAGAATGCATCATGCTTGAAATATGTCCAACAGATGCTATTAGAAGTTTATTAGTATTTACTTCAGAAGAATGTTTTCAAAAATACTGGTTAACAGACTAACTTATGTGAAGAGAGGGTAAAACCTAAGCACATTAATAATGGTTTGTCTTTAACTTTGTCTCAAAGTATGAGGGTTGTCTGAAGTTGAGCAACACCACCTTGGATTTTTATCACTTTTTCCTTAATCACTCTGTTAGCTGCATGGATGCAGTTCTGTTCCTCAGGACTCATTCAGTGAGCAAAGCTTTCTCAGTGCTGCCTCTTTCCCTAATTGAAAGATGATAAACTCTAGATGTTGTGGTGTCTCTTTTTTCATACCACCAGGTGATTGTTAAGTAGAAACGCCCATATTATATGCTTCAGTCTGTTAAAAATTTGCTATGCTAGAGATTTCAAACTTTCTTATATTACAAAAACTTGTATATCTGTGAAAGTAAAAAGTATGACTAAAATTTGCACTATAATTTTAGCAAGATTATCCCTCTTCCCCACAAACTGTAAGTAGAACCTGCATGGTGATAATCTGCTCAGTTCTTATATTAAGTTATTTCTTTAGTTTATTTGAGTAGGTTGATTAAAAGGTGGGTGCAATTTTGTAGGGGAAGGCTAGGAGAGAGGCAAGTGTATGGTCAGATTTTCTCTTATGTAGAAAAACTTAATTAGGCTAGGGTAGAAAATGTGTTTTGTTTCCCTTTTATCTACTTGGCAGCCAATGCTTCCTTTCTCTCTTTTTTTACGATGAAAGAAATGTCCTTTAAGGTTATAGGCACTGAGAAAAATTGTGTCTTTCTTTTGTATTAAAGAACCTCTGAGTTGCTTCATTCTTCCCAATTGAGGAGAGCTGTGAGACTGGAAATGAGGTTGAAATGGGGACTCTCATCCAGCTGAGAGAATTCCCTGACACTTGATTATCCTCTTAAATTTCTGCATAGTACCAGTTACCAAGTGTTAACTATCCTTTGCAAATATTCACTAATGAAATTATTTTCCAAATTAAGCAAACTAGTGGATAGTTTTGTAGCCCTACTCCCACACCCTGCTTTACCACCTATACGTCTTTGAATGATTTTATAGAAAGTTTGCTTTTGGTGTTTATCAGTTACCTGAATTAATCTCTGAGGTGGGGGAAATATATACATTTGTATGTAGAAATAATAAGTTTTCTTCCCAACATTTTCATGTGCTGCTTAATTGCTCTTAGGCTACAAGTCTGTGCAGTATGTTACTGTAAAAAAACAACATGAAATTAAATCAAGCATAAGAGAAAATAATGCAATCAAAAAATAATGCAATCAAGTAATGCATAATCATGAGATACATGAGGTTGCTGCCTACGTGACACAGCATACAGCTTTACAGCAAACTTTAAGTAGAAAGAGTACACTCTAAAATAATGATTAAATGTATAGTGTACTACATACATAGACCAGTGACATGGTCATTTATTATCATTATCAAGTATTACTGTACACAATTGCATGTGCTGTACTTTTGTACAACTGGAAGTGTAGTAGGTTTGTTTACACCAGCATCACCACAAACATGAGAGTAATGTACTGTCCTATGATGTCACGATGTTTATCACTAGGTAACAGGAATTTTTCAGCTCTACTGTGTTTTATTATAATTATTATGTTTTTACAAATCTATAATTTTTAAAAAGATTTTACTTATTTATTTTTAGAGAGAAGGGAAGGGAGGGAGAAAGAGAGGGAGAGAAACATCAATGTGTGGTTGCCTTTCATGTGGTCCCCACTGGGGACCTGGCATGCAACCCAGGCATGTGCCCTGACTAGGAATCGAGCCAGTAACCCTTTGGTTTGCAGCCCATGCTCAGCCCACTGAGCTACACCAGCCAGGGTAGCTCTACTATAATCTTATAGGACTACCATTGTATATGTGGTCCATTGTTGATCAAGAATGTCGTTAAATGTAGCACACGACTGTATATGAAGTTACCTCTTCTTTGTGTTAATAATAAATGTTAGCCCTCTGGGAGAAAAAAATAAAGTGTTAAATAGCATGCTTTCTGTTTATAAATAGTCTAAAGCATTTGTATTCACACATGTACTGATACTGTCACCAGCACCCACCCACCTCCAAAAGTAGGCTGTGGATAGTAACCTGGTGTTGGAAAGTAGTTCTTTTAAAGAAAAATAAAAGGCATACTCTGTTAGTAATAGACCTGGGTATAAATCATCCTTTCCTTCACCCTTCTAATGGTAGCAAAGGAGAAAATTAACTGTCTTATTTACTACCAGCTATGACTTCCATTGGACTGTATAGATTTTTAAAAATGGAAAGGTTATTCTCATAATCATATGAAAGTAGTACTGAGTACTACTGAGGGAAAATAAAAGCTTAGTTTTTCAGAATCATTTTATCATGCCCAGAACACCCCAGGGGGGTTGAAATATATAAGTAAGCAATATCAAATTACCACAGGGCCTTATTTTACTGTTCTGAATATTCAGGTGGTATTATAGTTTTCTCCTGCATATTCCAAAACATGGTAATGCCTTAACTGTAAACTGACCCCTAAACCCTAGTGTATATATTTGGAAGAACATCACAAACCTGATTTGTATATTCCTTGAGGGGGAATGAAAATATCTCATCTTTTAAAAGATTTTATTTATTCATTTTTGGAGAGGGGTAGGAAGGGAGAAGGAGAGTGAGGAGAAACATCAATGTGTAGTTGCCTCTTGTGCACCCCCTACTGGGGACCCAGCCTAGAAGCCAGGCATGTGCCCTGACTGGGAATCAAACTGGAGACCTTTTGGTTCACAGGCTTAATCCACTGAACCACACCAGCCAAGGCTCATTTTTCATTTTGTTTGTTTCATTTTGTTTCATAGGCACCTGCAGGCATTTGTGGGTGGGAATGTCGGATTAGTTTCCTGTGGTCAGCCTTCCTCTCTGTCTCTAAAGTTGGCTCCTGTCCTAACTGTGGAGGACTAAGAGGTACAAATTTGTTAAGAACATGACTACAGCTTCTTGCATTTTCTTTCTAATTTTTATTGAGGTATAATTGACATAAAACATTGTGTATACACTGTGTTACTCTGTTACATTTGTATGTTGTAATATGATTACCACCATCCATAACATTATCTAACACCTTCATCATGTCACGTAACTATCATTTTTTTTTTTTGTGGTGAGGACATTTAAGATCTAGTCTCATAGCAGTTTTGAAGAATAGAACATAGTATTGTTGACTATAATTACTATGCTGTATATTAGATCTCCATAACTTATTTTCTAGTTGAAAATTTGTACCCTTTAACAAGATGTCCACATTTCCCCTTATTCTCCAACCCCTAGTTATCATCATTTAACTGTTTCCATGCCTTCAGCTTTTTAAGATTTCACAAATAAGTGATATTTATTTGTGAAATAAATATTTGTCTTTCTCTGTCCGGCTTATGTCACTAAGTATAATGCCCTCAGCATCCATCTATGTTGTCGCAGACCCCAGGATTTCCGTCTTTCTTATTTCTGAACAATATATTCCACTGCATATGTATACTACATCTTCTTTATCTATTCATCTGTTGGCACACACTTAGGTTGTTTTGCTTTCTTAGCTATTTGTGAATCAATGCTGCAATGAGCATGGGGGTACAGACATCTTTTTGATACTCTGTTTTCATTTCCCTTGGATATATACCCAGAAGTGGGGTTGCTGAATCATATGGTAGATCTGTTTTTAGTATTTTGAGAAACCACCATTCTCTTTTTCATAGCTGCTGCACCAATTCACATTCCCACCAACAGTACGCAGTGATTCCCATTTCTCCACATCCTGGCCAACCCTTATTATCTCTTGTCTCTTTGCTAATAGTTATTAGAACAAGGGTGAGGTACTATCTTATTGTGGTTTTGATTTGCATTTCCCTGATGATTAATGATGTTGAGCATCCTTTTCATCTGTATGTCCTCTTGGGAAAATGTCTATTAGTTCCTCTGCTTATTTTTTTAATTTGGCCATTTGTCCATAGAATTTGAACTGCTGTTTCTTAGAGTCAGGCTTAGTTATGTTTACTTTTCTGAGATTCTAGTAGCACTACTACTTATTAACCACTCATCTCTAGTTGTTTTTTGTTTTTCCTTTGGTACATGGCTCATCATGATCTATGGTTCACAAATAGCACTTGAGAGGTTCTTTCTTTCTTGTCATTGTACCCATAAATGTTGTCTCTTATTGCAGATTGAAATCGTGAAAGATATATGTGTTCTTCTTAAGAGAAAAAGAGGAAATCTGTAAGTATTTGTCCTTTAAAAATTCTAAACTTCTATTTTTATCAGCTTTTGGAGAAAATTAACTGCTCATAACAACAGGCATCTTGACTCTTCTTATAGTGGAAAAATCCTGCCAGTATTTATGTTTGTGTTTAAAAAGGTAGTATTTTGTAAAGTAATAGGAAAAACTTTCCCTGTGCAACTGCTAAGATTTAAACCATCTGTCACTCATTTATAAAGGGAGAAGTGATCATTAAAATGTAAATAAAATATTTTTCTTTGCAAAATAAAAAAATGGAGTAACAGATTGGAGTTTTAATCTGCGTGTGTCTTGGCAAGATATTTAGCTTCCCTTTGTCTCAATTTCCTCATCTGTAAAATAGGCTTAATAGTAAGTGTTCAGTGAATGGTTCATTATTATTGATGAAGTTAAATCTCTAGTAGTGTACACTTTCCCGCATTAAATTCAAGTTTATTGTAGTTACTGTTTTTCTTAAACTGTTTTAAATATATTTCTGATCTTCAAAAATTTAAGTGTTTGCACTATAGTTCACTGAGGCACCTTTTGTAGACAATAACAAAGAATAAAAGAAATATTTACAATAGAACACCTAAAATCAGAATCATAGTGTTTGAGTCTCAGACCTTGAAACTAACCTAGTCTAGTATTTCCCAAACATTTATTTTTAGACCAATGCTGGTCAGTGAATAGTTTTTTTACTGGTCCATGGTAAAGTGTGGAAAATAAGGACAATGGGCCATGAATGTTTCAAAGCTAAGTTTTTTCCCATTTACAGGATTGCTTCTTATTATAAGATATATACTTCTAATTTTGGGGCATTAAACATGTTCTGTATTTTATGAAATGATTGTGATGGTAAGTGGTAGAGCTTTTTTTTGGGGGTGTGTGTGTGTGTGTGTGTTCCTACCTGCCAAAAAGTCAACAGTTATATTATTCCCCTCACCTTCCTTCTTTCTTTATAAACTTTTTACTGGTCTGTGATATCTTAAAATCTGAATCCAACTTTCTCATTTTACAGATGAGGAAACAGACTAGGAGTTATTTAATTTGTTTCAGTCAGGTCTTATAGGTCAGTAAGCTGCTGAACCAGGATCAAAACCCTTTAACAAATGGTGTCTCTCTTGTATTTCTGGTCTTCTGAGAATTGCTTTCATTATAATAGATTATGAAGTTGAAACAGAAAATCCAATAGTTTGAATGCGCTCATAATAAATTTTGAATTCCAAGTATAAAAAAATCCAAAAGACTTAATGTTCTTGTATTGCTAAGTGCTAAATTCTACTGATTAGCCTTTATTAGAAAAATCTTAAAAGTTGCCGAAGATTTTTATCAGCAGGCCAGAATTAACTCTTTCTGAATTCAGCTCTTTCAGCAGCATGCTACCTCATGATTGACAAAGGAGGTACAATACCAATAAAGTTAGTGTTCCCTTTGGGAAAGAGAAGATGGTGCCTTTATGAAGGCCATAGTATTCAGGCTTCTAAAGCTAACTTATTTACCTACAGAGAATCTTCTTACTTCCTTGTGTGTGTTGTCTCTCTCTCTCTCCCTATCTCCCCCCCCCCACACAAACACATATTCTACACAGATAGATAAACATCTATAACAGTCGGCCTGAAGCCCATCTACATGTATAAGAAAAAAAAACTACCAAGGTAAAGAGTAAGAGTTAGTAGAAGCATTAGCAGAAACACCTAGCCAGTGTTTTCAGGAGTTTATAGCCGCTTTGGAGTGTCTGTGACACTTTAGAGACTCTATTGGTATGGCTTTGCCTTGGCTATCCCAAAATACACTTCAAGACAGAAACAACTAATTCTTTTATCTCCCTTACCTTTGTGAAGCACACCTAGGCCAGGTAAACAAATAAACATGAAAAAAGAGAAGAGAATAGAAAATATCTCCTCATCCTTAACATGGAGACCTTACCTGTACGAGTCCTTTTTCTTGGCCATTTACTGTATATTTGGCTTCATGTGGCTTCCTTTTTTGGTTAAGAATTCTCTTGCCCCAATAAATTTAATTTAAAAAATTATTTAACTTCTGAAATATCAAACATATCCATAGTGAAATATTAAGAATAAAAATACATTTTGAGTTATTTTCAGCCTTTGCAATATCTGTTCTTCTTTACTAGTGGTAATATTTGAGAATTGACTTAATGGCCGTAAGATTTGGATCTTCAACAGATTTATCAGTCTTTGTATTATTTTATTAGTCTCATTTATAAGGTGTATTTAATAGTGAAGAACAGAGTGAATTTTTTTTAAATCACGATACAGTTTCACATTCTGGTGGCCAAGTAGCTGACTTTTTCATTTTAGTGACTTACTACATCATTTTGTAGGAAATGGTTTAAGAATATGTGGTTGTATGGTTTTTAACAGTATAAAAGACCAGGCAACAACATTAACAAAAAGCTAACCTAGAAGTTAGGTCATGTGACACAAAGATATAGTTGCATAAATTCTTCTTGTAACACAAAGATATTCCCTGTGGTATTACTCCCAGTGAGAGATTTTTTTGAACTTGTACTCATGGTTGGCAGCCCATAGTTATATTGCTGTTTTATAATAAATCGGTAAGATGACAGGAGATAGGTATAGTCTGCAGACTAGTCCTACCTCATCCATGGGGGATATATTCTAAGACCCCCACTGGATGTCTGAAACTGCAGATAGAACCAAACCCTATAAATACTATTTTTACTGTATATCCATAGCATTGATAAAGTTTAATTTATCAGTTAGACACAGTAAAAGATTAACAACAATACCTAGTAATAAAATAGAACAATTATAACAATAAAGTAAGTGTTACTTGAACACAAGCACTGATACTACGATAGTAGTTTTGATGACCGAAATGGATACTATGTGACGAATGGGTGGGGAAGGTATACAGCTTAATATTCTGGACAAAGGGATGATTGACATCCTGGCTGGGATGGGGCAAGAAGGTGAGAGATTTTGTCACACTATTTAGAATGGTGCACAGTTTAGAACTTATATACTGTTTATTTCTAGAATTCTCTATTTAATATTTTCAGACTATAGTTGACCATGGGTAACTGAAACTGCAGAAGGTGAGACCACAGATAAGGGAGGACTACTATATATTCTTCACTGGGACAAAACACATTTATTATAACAGTGAGTTAATTTAAAAGTCAAGTTCTGTAACAATTCTTTTTTTTATTTTGTTTAGTTTTAAAGAGTCGGGGAGGGAAGGCGAAAGAGAGGGACAGAAACATCAATGTGTGGTTGCCTCTCATGCGCCCTCTACTGGGGACCAGGCCTGCAACCCAGGCATTTGCCCTGACTGAGAATTGGACCAGCAACCTTTGGTTTGCAGGCCCGGGCTTAATTCACTGAGGTACACCAGCCAGGGCCTATAACAGTTATTTTTGATTAGCATGTTAAAATCATTAACTGTGTTCCCCTAGAGACAAAGACCTAGTAAATGGAAGAGTTTACAAACAAAATTAAAATCTACACCATGGCACAATTTAATTTAATTTGGCAGCAAGATTTAGTCTACAGGGACTTTTAGCAGTTACTCCTTAGTAGCAGCTGTTGAACATTGCAATTGTCATTGTGCTGTCTGCCTCCCTTCTATAGCATTGAATCCTTTATATTTCTCTCCAAACATACAAACCCCAAAACTTAGTTTTCCCTCTTTTCATGATGTCTAATAAACTCGGAGTGTAATATTAGGCTTTGTCAGTAGGTATCACTTCTAGCGTGATTTGTCCATAAGATTCCTTAAATATAAGCTTTAGATTAAATTATGTACAATTAACTCCTGCCTTTAGATAGTTGCATATTTAAAAATCATGTGTGATCGCTGAAATAAAGAAATAGATATACACAATGTACATCAAGTGTATAGGCAGCAACACTGTCTCCTACATATCCTGATTTCAACACAAACAGATAGTGTTACAACTGTACCATTCTATGACCTAGAAAAAACATTATCTGATGCATGCTGGGGATGTTCTTAAAGGCATTATGGAAGGGAACTTGTGCTAGAGCATGAAAGAGCATCTTCAACATGGCAGCAGAGGTTCTTGCTTTGCTGGGAAAAACTGGGAAGAAACTGGCAAAATGGTAACTTCAGCAGTTAATTACCTCTTCAGGTGATGAAGTAAACAGGTTTGGCTAATCTTGTTAGTGAGAAGCAGCCAAATATCAGTCATACTCGTGAGACACTTCTAGTGAAAATAGCTAGGCACAGGAGCAATGTGTTGGTATAGGGCATCTATTATTTACCCTAGGTTTTTGTTTTGTTTTCAGTTTTCAAGTCTATTTATTATAATTATTATAACATAATAAATATACTTACTATGATTTTCAAATTTCTTTATTGTATTTACTGAGTTTATAGATTTATTGTACAAGCTATTTCATATTGATTAGATCAGTCTGCCAATTTGAGTCAGATGAGACTTAGAAGGGTCAGACTGAAGTGTATTTCACAGGATTATTCAGTCTTGTAGACTGATAGGAAAATGTCTTACTAGCTACCCTCAGTGTTTTTTTTTCTTAAAATGTTAAGTTTTTAAGTTTTAATATTACTATAAAGTTAATTACATTGTAATATAGCTCCTGTAAGTTTGATTTTATTAACAAAATACAGCCATTCTTTTTTTAACATAGTATTTGAGCTTTATCCTGTATGTTTTAAAATCATTTGGAACTTTTTAATAATGTGTGAAAGAAAACAGGATTTTTAAAAAAGCACTCCACCCATTAAAAAGTCTTGGTGGTGCAACGTGTTTGTAGACATATGGTCTTTTAAAGTGCGACAGGTATGGTTATCTGTTTAATCTCTTGAAACTTTTATAATTGTTTTCTGATTTAATATTTAGTAGATACAGCTCATCTTTTTCAGAAGGCAAATTATCTCTTTATCATTCATTCTTAAATGATGTGTGACTTGAAAAATGTATGTCTTAAAGTAGCACTTAAACAGCTAATCATTGATTTTCAAATTGATAAATTTTTTACATTTTTATAAGATTTTAGGTCAAGGGCAGCTTAGTTGAATTTGTCCTTAATGCATGTTTTAACTTGGCAGATGCATGGAACCTTGCTTGGTTTAGTCCATTTTCTAAAACTTCTGAAGAAATTGTTTTGGTCTTATATGACTTCAGTTTATTAGTTTCTCTCTTTTGTACTTAAATTGATGATGCATCTGTCACATTCTTCTGGGGATGATGATTTCTTCTTTTAAATTTGGATGTTAATCAGTATATAGTATTTGTTTCCTTTGTATATACTAGAGCTTAATGTATCACTAATGCTTTTTATGTTTAGCCTAACTATGTCATAGTGTTTGAAGTAACTGGAATGAAATACTTATCATTAAACTTGGCCCCAAAACAGAAAAATAAAATAAAATTGCATCTGATTTTTCACTGAAACTCCTAGGTCTTATTTTCCCCTATAAAAGTGCATTTGTATGTAGGGTGCATCAGTGCTCAAAATTGTTTCCAGGATTTCTTTATATACAAAGTTTGTCACTCTCACCAGTTTAGGCTAAACCAGTATGACTAGCATCATAGACAATGCTGCTGAAAGCATGGACTTTAAAATCAGATAGACCTGGGTCAGAAATCCCTACTTAGCTATGTTATGTTGGGCAAATTATTTAATCTCTCTGGGACTATTACATCAGCAGTAAAATGAGAATGCTACCTTAGAGGGGTTTTCTGAAGGATTAAATGAAATAATGTATCTAAAGGATTGAACATAGTGCCTATCCCATAGTAAATGCTCAACAAGTGATTATTAGTATGCTTTTCATATGGAATGGTAAACATTAACATGAACAGTCATCTTTTCCGTGACGGAAGATGATGCCTGTCATTTTCCAGCTGATACAGAAATAAATGTATTTCAAGGAAGCACAACTCAGAGCTCATGGACTACCGATGGTGGGACAGTAATGTCACTCTTCTTATGTGGAAGGAACAGCGTACCTTTGTGAAAGGCATCTGTAAAACACATATTACAAACTATAGCCCTTGTGCTTCTATTACACCATTCTTTTCTCTCTGTGCAACACTTTGTTTAGTTTTATGTTTTCATTAAGCAACTATAAACATGTTCAAATTTATTTTAAGTTCCAGGGATTTTAAGAGTACATTTCATGGACAAGTGATTTCTTTTTTAAGATGACTAGGGTTGGTTATCTTTAGGCATACATTGTATCTTCCATACATTTTTACTTTATAGTTTCAGAGCAATTCCATGTATATTCTTATTTCAGTCAACAAATTTATTGAACAGCTAACACGTGGAGGTACTTTGGTAGTTGCTGAAGATTCAGTAGCAGACAATAAACTCTACCTCAAGGAGCTTGTGTCCTCATGGGTACATTGATAGTGAACATGAAAAATGAAGCACATGATGTATTAGTGCTAAGTGCTAAGGAGAAAAATAAAACAAGAAAGTGATTGGAATGCCACGGTGCAATTTTAGAGTGAGTGGCTAGGAAAAGCCTCTCTGAGAACATGATATTTGACTAAAGACAAAAAGGAGGTGAAAAAATACACTGTACAGGTATTTTGGAAGAATATTCCAGTTAGAATAGCATGTACAAAAGCCCTGAGTCAGGATGGTATGTTCCAGAAATAGCTAGGAATAAGTGACTCTAGCAGAGTGAACTAGGGGAAGGTACAGTAGGAGTTGAAGTCAGATACTTAAGAGCTAGAGGAATGATTTATAGTGTCATAGTTCATGGTAAAGACTTGTTTTTCTTCTTAAGTGAGCCATATGAGGATTCTTTGAAAGGTTTTGAGCAGAGGAATGACTTAATTTAACTTACACATTAACTGGGGCACTCTGGCTGCTGTGTTTAGAATTTATTATAAAGATGGGGGTGGGGAGATTGGATTGGCTATTGTATCTATCCAGGTAAGAGATGGTAGTGATGGTAGTTGCTTGAACCATGATAGTAACAATGGAGGTGGTAAGAAGTAGTCAAATTTGATACCTGTTTTGTAAGCAGAGCCAGGAACATTTGCTGATGAATTTGGTATGGAATTTATAGAAACATAGAGGAGTGAAAGAGCAAATCTAAGGGTTCGTTGCTGTTGTTGTTTTTGTTTTGTTTTGTTTTGTTTTGTTTTTGTCAAAGCCACTGTAATTTCCAGCAATGGGAAAGACTGGGTGGAAAAGGTTTGTAAAGGATGACCAGTGGCTCAGTTTTGAACATATTAAGTTGGAGGTACTTAACTGATAGCTAAATGGATTTGTTGAGGATACAGTTGGATATACAAATCTGGTGTTTCAGACAAACCTCTGGATTAGGAAGAGAATGGAAGTCATCACCACCATAAACCTGCTATGAGACTGAATGAGATCACCATGGCAGTGAGTGTAGATAAAAAAGAGAAAAGCCACAAGACCTGAGCATTGTAGCTGTTAGGGGTCAAGGACATGGGGGAGAGGCAACAAAAAAGATTGAAAAGGAAATGCCAGTGAATTAGGAAGAAAACCTGAAGAATATGGTTTCTCAGAAGCCAAGTAAAGAAGTTTTAAGCAGGAAGAGGGGTCAGTCATGTTAAAGGATTCCGGTCGGCCAAGGGAGATGAGGACTGAACTTTAATTGACATTGGATTCTGACAAGATGGGAGTCATTGGTGACTTTGATCTCAGCAATGTTATGGAGTGTGGGTGGCAAAAGCCTGAGTGTAGTGGGTTCAAGAGAAAATAGGAGGAGAGACCTAGAAGACAGCACAGACAAATCTTTTAAGGAGTCCTAAAGAGAAGGAAAAGAGGTGCGGCAAGAGAAGGAATTGTGACATTTTTTTTGTTTTTGTTTTCATGTATTTTTTTGGAGGGGTGCTCCCAGACTGATCTTTATAAAACAAACTTGATAATGTTACTCCTTTCATTGCAGAATTCAGTGGTTTACCATCTACTCCCTATCAGGGCATATTGGCTTGCTTCTTTTCTTCTCAGTTTGGCCTCTATCAGCTTTCAGGGAATGGTTTTTAAGATGAAAAAAATAACAGCCATTTTTTATTATGGCCTTATAGTATAATTTGTTGTTAGATAGCATGATTCCTCCAACTTTGTTCTTTCTCAGTATTGCTGTGGCTATGTGGGGCTTTTTGTGGTTACATATAAATTTTTGAAATATTCTAGTTCTGTGAAATATGTCATTGCAATCTTGATAGGAATTGCATCGAATCTATGCATTGCTTTGTGTAGTATGGACATTTAAATGATGTTAATCCTTCCTATCTATGAGCACGTTATGTGCTTCCACTTACTTGTATCATCCCCAATTTCTTTCTTCAGTGTCTTATAATTTTCTGAGTATAGGTCTTTTACATCCTTGGTTGAGTTTATTCCTAGGTATTTTATTCTTTTTGAAGAAATTGTGGATGGGATTGTTTTGTTGATTTCCCTTTCCATCAGTTCATTGTTGACATATAAAAATGCAGATGGTATTAATTTTGTATCCTGCTGCCTTGCTGAATTCATTGATCAGTTCTATTAGTTTCTTGGTGGAATCTTTGGGGTTCTCTATGTACACTATCATGTCATCTGCAAATAAAGAGAGTTTTACTACTTCCTTTCCAATTTGGATGCCTTTTATTTCTTCTTCTTGTCTGACTGCTGTGGTTAGGACTTCCAGTACTATGTTGAATAGGAGAGATGAAAGAAGATGTCCCTGTCTTGTTCCCAATCTTAAGGGGAACACTTGTAGTTTTTGAGTATGATGCTGGCAGTGAGTTTGTCATATATGGCCTTTATTATGTTTAGATATGTTACCTCTAATTCTGCTTTGTTGTGAATTTTTATCATAATTGGGTGCTAGATTTTATGAAAAGATTTTCTGCATCTATTGATATGACTATATGGTTTTCATCCTTCATTTTGTTTTATTTGGTGAATTACATTTGTTGATTTATGAATGTTGTCCCAACCTTGTATTCATTTTGTTAATATTTTGTCGAGGATTTTAGCATCTATGTTTATCAGTGATATTGGCCTATAATTTTCTTTCTTTGTAGTGTCTTTATCTGGTTTTGGAATTAGAATAATGTTGGCCTCATAAAAAGAGTTTGGGAGCCTCCTCCCCTCCTCTTGAATTTTATGAAATAGTTTGAGAAGGACAGGTATTAGTTCCTCTCAGAATGTTTGGTAAAATTTACCTGTGAAGCCATCTGGTCCAGGGCTTTTGTTTATTAGGTGTTTTTTGATTACTGCTTCAGTTTCACTAGGTGTAATCTGTCTATTCGGACTCTCTGATTCTTATTTTTGGAAGATTGTATGTTTCTAAGAATTTATCCATTTTGTCCAGGTTGTTCATAGCTGTTCATAATATTTTCTTACAATCCTTTGTATTTCTTTGGTGTCAGTTGTTATTTCTCCTGTGTCATTTCTGATTTTATTTATCTAGGTTCGTTCTCTTTTTGCTTGATGATTTTGGTTAAAGGGTTGTTTAGCTTTTCAAAGAACCAGCTCTTGGATTCATTGATCTTTTATATAATTTTTTAGACTCTATTTCACTTATTTCTGCTTTGATCTTAATTATTTCCTTCCTTCTATTCACATTGGGCTTTGTTGTTCCTTTTCAAATTTATTTAAGTGTGAACTTATATTATTCATTTGAGATTTTTCTTGTTTTTTTTGAGATAGGCTTGTAATGCTATGAATTTCCCTCTTAGGATTGCTTTCCCAGTGTCCCACAGATTTTGGATTGTTGCATCCTCATTTTCATTTGTTTCAAGGTAGCTTTTGGTTTCTTTCTTGATCTCAGTGTTGACCCATTCATTGTTTAATAACATGCTATTTAGCTTCTATTCTTTGCATGTTTTTCAGTGTTCTTCTTGTGATTGATTTCTAGTTTCATAGCATTGTGGTCACAGAAGGTGCTTGATATGATTTCAGTCTTAAATTTATCAAGACTTGTTTTGTGTCCTAATATGTGGTCTATTCTCAAAAATGTTCAATGTGCACTTGAAAAATATGTATATTCTGCCACTTTGAGGTCAAGTGCTCTGAAGATATCAATTAAGTCCATTTGATCTAGTGTGAATTTAAGGTTGCTGTCTCCTTGCTGATTTTCTGCCTTTAAGATCTATCTATTAAAGTTAATGGGATGTTAAAGTCTCCCGCTATGACTGTACTTCTTTCTGTCTCTGTCTTCATGTCCATCAGGATTTTCTTTACATAGTTAGGTGCTCCTATGTTGAGTGCATAAATGTTTACCAGTGTTATATCTTCTTGTTGGATTGTTCCCTTTATCATTATGTAGTGTCTTTGTCTCCTACTATAGCCTTGGTTTTAAACTGTTTTGTCAGATATAAGTACTACTACTGCAGCTTTTTTTTCCTTTCCCATTTGCGTGAAATATCCTTTTCCATCCCTTCATTTTTAGTCTGTTTAAATCTTTCAATCTGAGATGGGTCTCTTGGAGGAAGCATATACAGCATGGTACTGGCATAAAAACAGACACATAGTTCAATGGAACAGAATAGAGAGCCCAGAAATAAACCTACACCTTAATATTTAGTTAATTTTCAACAGAGGAAGCCAGCACATACAATGGGCTAAAGATAGTTTATTCATAATGATGGGAAAAATTGGACAGATACGTGCAGAAAAATGAAACTAGACTACCTTCTTACACCACGCATAAGAATAAATTCAAAATGGATCAAAGACTTAAATGTTAGACCCCAAAACATAAAAATCCTAGAAGAAAACATAGGCAGCAAAATCTTGGATGTTGTTTATAGCATTTTCTTAAGAGGTATGTCTCCCTAGGCAAGGGAAACCAAAGAAAAAATAAATGGGGTTATCTCAAACTAAAAAGATTTGCATAGCAAAGGAAATCATCAACAAAATAAAGAGACAATCCACAGAATGGGAGAACATACTCACCAAAACATCTGATAAGAGGTTAATGTCCAAAATTTGTAAAGTACTTACAAACTCAACACCAAAAAAACAAACAACCCAATTAAAAAGTGGGCAAAGGACCTGAATATTCACTTTTCCAAAGAAGTCACACAGATGGCCAATAGACGTATGAAAAGATGCTCAGTGTCACTAGTCATCAGAGAAATGCAAATTAAAACCACAATGGGATCCCATTTCACACTTGTGAGAATGGCTCTTACCAATAAATCAAAAAACAAGTGCTGGCGTGGATGTGGAGAAAGGGGAACCCTTTTGCACTGTTGGTGGAATTCAGATTGGTGCAGCCACTGTGGAAAGCGGTATAGAGATACCTCAAAAAATTAAAAATGGAAATGCCTTTTGACCCAGTGATCTCACTTCTGAGAATATATCTGAAGAAACCCAAAACACTAACTTGAAAGAACATAAGCACCCTTATGTTCATTGCAGTGTTATTTACAATAGCCAAGATATTGAAGCAGCCCAAGTGTCCATCAATACATGAGTGGATCAAACAACTGTGGGGCATTGACACAATGGAATATTACTGGGCCTTAAAAAAGAAGAAAATTTTACTCTTTGCGACAGTATGGATGGACCTGGAGAACGTAATGCTATGTGAAATAAGCCAGTCAGAAAAAGACTAGTACCATATGATTTCCCTCATGTGTGTTCATTTCCCTCATAATGAACAAACTGAAGTAACAAGGAAAATGGGGACAGACTGGTAGATGGAGAGCAGGATCATAGCTAGTAGGGAGGGGGAGGTTGGGGTGGAGAGATTCAGGTAAAAGGACTCATGGACGTGGACAACAGTGTGGTGATTGCTGGGTGGAGGGGGTCATAAAGGGACTAATTGGTATGGAAACAATACAATGAAAAAGAATATGCAAAACTAAAAAAGAGAATGTGCAAAACTATACATTAATGAATGGTAAAGAAAAAGTAGCCCATTATAATGGTGATTATAATGGAATGATTTAATAGAGCAGGAAACATTAATGAGGCAGGAGAGTGAAGAAAGAGTAAGTGGAGCAGCACCTCTTGGATTTTATTGTATAGACAAGGTGGCCTGCATGAGTGAAGGGGTTGGCCTTACCTGGGAGTATCACTTCATAATCACAGGAGTGAAAAGTGCGTGTGACCACTTATGTTAGTAAATGGGTAGGTGCAGTGGCAGGTGGTGGGATTTTGTGGAATTACTCTTCAGAATTTTTCAGTTTTCTCAGCAGTATTTTGTAAGTCAGGTTAGCAGTTAAGAATGCAGATGGAAGGGGAATATTGGTGGTCTGGGCAGAGAGAAGACATGAAACCCTTAAAAGTAGGCCAGTGCATGGACTAGTGTAGTGCACTATGGCCTACTTGAGGGTGGAATCACAGATTTAAAGGGGGGTAGTCAGGTTTTTCTCCAGCCAAATTTGGCTGTGTGAATACAAGTGGTGATTTGTTGGGGAACTGAGCTTAACCAAGTTGTAATTTAACCAAGGGAGTACAACAAAGTGAGAGAGAGACAAAAGTGTTGAGAGTACGAGGCCTGTCCAGAAAAAGTCCAGCCATTGTTAATATAATGAGAGTGGTTTGTGAGACATCAGTGTAACCTGGCAACCAAGGAGAGTGGACTGGAATGCACATGTGTGTACTAGTCAGTGGGGTTGGTAGACACCATTGAATGAGTATGTATACTGTGTGGCTGTTGTGTTCAAAATGACTGAGCAACTAGAACAACAAATCTGCATCACATTTTGCATTAAGCTTGAAGATTCCTTCCTGGAAACTACTCGGATGATTCAGAAGGCCACAGCTATGGGCAACTGGTGATTGGCAGCTTCATCATGACAACACTCGCAGTCATGCATCATGTCTTGTGCAGAGTTTTTTGGCAAAACATCAAATCACCCAGGTGACTCAGCCCCCCTACAGCTCAGATTTGGTGACTTGTGACTTCTGGATTTTCCAAAAACTAAAATCACATTTAAAAGAAAAGAGATTTCAGACTGTCAATAAGATTCAGGAAAATACGGTGGGGTAGCTGATGGCAATTGGGAGAACTGTGTGAGGTCCCAATATGCCTGTTTGAAGTGGGCTGAGGCGTTGTTGTCCTATGTACAATGTTTCTTGGATCTTGTATCTTCTTCAGTAAATGTCTCTTTTTCATATCATGTGGCTGTATACCTTCTGGACAGACCTCATGTTCCAGGGACTGATTATTATTTCTCATGGAATTTAACCTGGATAAAATAAAGGATTCCGCCAACAATACCACGTAGTAGCTACCACAGGCAGTATTCCTGTTTTACATAAGGTGCCACTTACATGCAGAGCTTTTCAGTGAGAGATCATGTAAATCTTTGAAAGCCATATTTCATAGTAGACACTGAGGTTAGAACCCTGATCTCCTAACTTAGTTTAGCCCATTTACCACCCAGGATGATATCCGATGTTCTCTCTTTAGAGAAGAATTCATTTTCCCTTAATACAATAGTAGGCTGTTTAATCTTAAGTCACGAACTTGTCTTATGCATGCATGTCTCAAAGTATAGCTGTAATCTAATAAAGTTGACTCTGAAACAATTCAGTTTTCCCCTTACTTTGCATCATCAAAGCGGAGCAGCACTTTACACAGCATTAAAGCAGCTGCTACACTAATTGCTGCTTTTTGGATACATCCTGCATTGTTTTGCCACATTCAGTTGCTCATCCATTTGTTCTCTCTAATAGGATTGTCCCCATTTCCTAATCTTTGCCCTCTTCTGTTGAAAATAGGCATCCTTCACAGCCACCTCAAATGCTGTTTTTTTGTGTGTGAAATCTTTCTAGATGGCTATTTCCTCCCTCATCTCTTTTCCCCACAAACTGGATGCAGTCACCCCTCTTTTGAATACCTTTAGCATTTTGTTCTGGTTTCTCTTATGGGATTTATCACATTCTATGTCACATATTTGTGCACTGATGTCCCTGCTCACTCCCATATATGTGGACCCATGTATATGCATACATGTAAACAAATAATGCAGGGCATGTTTTACTCATCTTTGTATTAAGTGCTCAAAATACACATAGTAGGTGTTCAAATCTCACTTTCAAATGAAATGCCATGATCAATAAATATGATGATAGGTAACAGTGGGCAGAGGCTAGCTGTTGGGCTTAAAACAGCACCAGACTTGGAGATGGGCCTCAGTTACAATTTGTACTATCCCTTATTTGCTTCTCTGTTATATAAGGGATCAGACAATATCAGTGGTTAAAATACACAGCTGAACTGGAGTTTCCAAGGAGTCACTTTAGGAGTTGTCACAGCCACCCCCACCAAAGCAGCTCTGCTTTTTGCTTTTATCTCTACATGTACTTTGTTTATCCTCATCCAAGGACATGTTTATTGATTTTTAGAGAGAGGAGAAGGGAGGGAGAGAAACATTTATGTGAGAGTGAAACATCAATTGGTTGACTCTTGTACGCACCCTGACTGGAGACCAAACCCGCATCCTAGGCATGTGCCCTGACTGGGAATAGAACCCACGACCTTTTGGTTTATGGGAAGATGCTGCAGCCAGCTGAGTCACACCGTCCAGGGCTATACTTGTATTTTATGTCCACATAAAATTGTATTCAAATGGGTGGCCCTCACCACCACCCGAAAGAATTTGAAAACCTCTGGAGTAAATGGTCTCTCTCATCTCTCTTCACCTGAATGTGCTTTGTGTGTGTGCCTGTGTGTGTCTGTGTGGATACATGTATGTGTCTCTGTACTATGAGAATTAAGTAGAATATATTTCCCTACCTCCAAGACTTAAGGCAAACATGTATAAAAGATTAAGTGTATATAACAACATGTATGACTAAAATCATACAGTACAGTTTAAATCCAGCTAGATTGTAAAACCCTTCACAAGCAGTCATCTTTATATGCCTTCAGGCCCAAGTGTGACAGTTTCTCAAATGAGGATGAAGTTAGTTACTCACCTCTTAGGGGCACTTCATCTATTGAAGACTTTTGTTTGTTTTCTAGTATTGTCCCTGAGAATTTATATATTGAAATAAGTATTATTTACTTTGAATTAATTGCTTGTTGATACTCCTTTATAATACCAGTGAGGAATTTTTAAATTATGTGTGTAGGTAGGTTATCATCTGTAACTGTCATTTAAGGTTTATAAAGGAGTGTTATAAAATGGTATAAGAAAGAGATGTTGGGTTTGATCGAGTTGAGAACTACTGATCTGTGCTCTATGCTCAGGTGATGCAGGAAATTAGAGAACAGAAAGATTTGTGGATTTGGGTAGTCATGAAATCTTTGATGGAAGAGGGGATTGTTAGAGGGACTCTTGCATATTGAGGACCAGGCACTGTGATAGACACTTGACATACCTTATCTGAAGAAATGAATGGCCAGACTTGCCAGACTGAGAAAACAATCTTTAGGTAGGGTAAATCATAGAAATCATCTAGGCCAGAAATTATCAGTTCAGGGTTGGCATCACCCTTTGGGGTTTATGGATGCATTTCAGAGAACTCATGAATCTCCTGAAATTCAGTAATATTTTGCCTATCTTTCTTAGGGGAATTGGGTTCATAGTTCTTTCTCACTGGATTCTCAAAGGGACCCATTACCACTAAGTAAGGGCTACTGATCTAGTCTGATCTTAAGCTCAAACACATGGCTTTACTCAAGGTTACACAGCCAGTTAGTGAACAAGGTGGGGACAAAATCTGGGTCCCCACTTGTAGTTTCTTCTTCATTTCACCACACTCAGTTGAAGGACATGAACAAAAGCAGAGGCAGAATTAAGCTATCATTTTATAGTAATTGGTGTAAAAAACAAAGGACTATCCTGGGGTGAGAAGTCTGCCTATCTGTTTCCACAAGAATCGTGGAAGGGTGGGCTTGAATTTGTCTCCTCCAAGTGAACTAACATTTTAATTTTTATGGTTAAAATACAGTGCTGCTCACCAAACCAGCTTTCTCAGCTTAAGGCACACTCCCTAAGAGATAGTATCTGGGAGGCTGTTTGTACATTTCCTTTCTAATTGGCACTGTTCTTCTGACCTGCAGTGGCCTCCAGTTTTCTGCCTAATTGAATCAAAACTGCTTTGCTTAATTTGTCAGATTCTGTACTATTGTAGCCTATTTAGCCAATGAATACTTTATGCCTCAGTCAGGTTAGTGCCCTTATTATTTGTGCTATTCTAAAGTCCTTTCATTCCTACCGCTTTATCTTCATGTTCTCCTATCTGAAATGCTGTCTATTTTTTTCCTTCATTACCAGATCCCCAACATAAGATCCAGCTTAACTCTAATTTCCACATATCCTCCACTAGTTACTCTTAGCCATTTTGTACTTCCTCTGCATTTATTGCATTTATTGCTTTTCCCGCACATCATAACTTTTGTGTATTTCTGCAGGGCTTTTCATTGGAAATGCTTCAGTGGTCACCTTTGGGAGTGGTATTTAGGAAGTTCAGGGTGGGACTCTGGATACTCCCAATTTGCTTCAGCCAGAGCAATTCCACTTTAGTTTTATATAAGGGCAGTCAGCAGGGGCTTTTACCTCAAGAAGTGGTTAACTGCCCCCCTCCCCCACCAAAAGAATTTGAAAAATGCTGGATCTATCTGGTCTGCTGATTGCCTCCTAACTTTTAACTTGTGATGGGCAAGGGCCAGGACTTACTTTACTTCAGACTTACTACTACTCCCAGGCAACTGATGCAGTTTTGAGCACAAAGTAGACACTTAGGAAATGATTGTATGATTGTATTGCTCTAATTTTTGGCATATGAGATCATGAATAGCATTACCTCACTGAAGAATTCAGAATAAGATTTCTGGGTTGATCTTTGAGAAATCAACCTAAAATGGTGGGTTGGTTTTCCCTTTTGGATACAGAACCAAATCTGATTTAAAGTTGTCTGGTTTACATAAGACATGTTTAAAAAAAAAGAGAGAAACTAATTATTGGCATCCCTACTTTTACAAAGCTTCCAAACTTAAATATCATATTCATGCATTCATGTAAGTATTAAAGTAGTGTTACTAAACTGACTTGCAGAATGATGTGCGGAATACCTAAAAACCCAGAAGAGATTAAATTCAGAAGTTTGTCAATAGTGATTAAAATGGGAAATGCCAGTCTTTCAGACCAGTTATTTCAGCTTTCTGTAGCAAATCAATTATATAAACTAATAAAGACCTGAGTATTTAAATCAATGGTTCTGTCAACTTGTTAATACTCTTTTGTTTTTGTTTTTGTCTTTTTTTCCTGCTTTCTGCCTGGCTCATTGTCTTCACCTGCAGGTGTACTTTATTGTTGGCTTCCAAAGATTACTAACTTTTATTTGTATCATTAAAATTGAACTTCCTTGGCTGTATTGCTACTCTTACTGCTGCTTCCATTATTACCTTCTTCAGCAAAATAAGGCTTTCCAAAGCCACAGAATAACAAGAAATAAACAGCATTTTAGAAGCCTTGCCACTATGAAACTTAGGCTAAATGTGCCCACCATTATTTTGCTGCCTGTCCACTTGTTAATAACAATATACAGTGCCCTTGTATTTATTCCATGGTATTTTCTTACCAATGCCAAGAAGAAAAACACTATGGCAAAGAGAATAAAAGCTAAGCCCACTTCAGACAAACCTGGAAGTCCATATCGCTCTGTCACGCACTTCGACTCACTAGCTGTCATAGACATCCCTGGAGCAGACACTCTTGATAAACTATTTGATCATGCTGTATCCAAGTTTGGAAAGAAGGACAGCCTTGGGACCAGGGAAATCCTAAGTGAAGAAAATGAAATGCAGCCAAATGGAAAGGTTTTTAAGAAGGTAAAACATGTTTGTGCTTTTTATTTTTTTAAAGGGGGAGGGTACATTTTACTTTATCATAAATCAAAAGCATTTTAAATATCCTTGCATTCCATTATGGTGCTGTGTAATTAATTCTCAGAAGGTACCCAAAACTTCTGTATATTCACTTAAGGGCAATTTTAGAGTTTCTCACTTTGAATAGTTTTTTTTTTTTTTTTAAATTGCTTGTTTGAATAAATGTACTAATATTAGAGAATATCTCACATTAACAGTTAATTCTTGGGAATTATAAATGGATGAACTACCTTGAAGTGAACCACAGAGTGAATAACTTTGGTAGTGGACTCACGGCATTGGGATTAAAACCGAAGAGTACTATTGCCATTTTCTGTGAGACCAGGGCCGAATGGATGATTGCGGCACAGACCTGCTTTAAGTACAACTTTCCTCGTAAGTGCCTTGTGTTTTTGGAGAGGGAGAGGGCTTTGCTTACTTATGAAATTGTCCTGATATCTTCCAGTTTTTAAATTAGATGTTCTTTAGACATTTATTTGTATAAATTATGTTCATAAAACAGTATATAATGTAGTTAAAAGATATCTGATAACTCCTGTTAAAGATAATAACTTCTAAGAGCTAATGTGGCATTTGGCAGATCAATGGATAGAATTTACAATTTTAGTTTTTAATTGCACATGCATTGTAATAGAAAGATTGGGGGCTTGGGGCATTTTTTAGGAAATGACCCATAAAATAATCATTAAAAATGATTGCTTAAGATAATTCTAGTTCATTGCTTCATATGTGTGTGTGTGTGTGTGTGTGTGTGTGTGTGTATCCTCTTATTTTACTTTATCCATTTTACAGGTGAAATAAGCATGCGACAGCTTGAAATGGCATTAGATAAGTTAGCCAGAAAGTAAGATTGGGTATATTTCTTTAGCCATTGTGCAAGAAATGATTTTTAAAAACTAATAATTCAGAGCAATCCCTGTTACCTAGTAATAAGCACTTGGTTATTTGTTGAATGAAATAGAACCCTATAGGTGTGATGTAGGAATCAAGGGTTTACATTTCTAACAAACAAAAGTAGATAATCAGAAAATAATCCCCTATGTATGCATCACCCAACTTTAACAATCAACGGCTCATGAAAAGTAAGTAGCTGTCCTTAACCATGTTGCTGTTTTGGTTACCAGCCTAGAGCTGGATTTCCAAGCCTGTCTAAGTTTAGCAGATGTCCTCTGATTCTAACTGATCTCGGTTTCAGTTTATGTTTTCTTTGTCTAGTAAATCCTAAAGAGTAGATCTCCTTGTCCACTCCAGTTTAGGCTTGGAGGTCACCAATCAGCATGGACATGAGACACACTAAAAAAGCTTCTTAAAAAAAGTGAGAACATGATTGATGTCTGTCTTCTGACTTGAGATCCCCAAAATGTGAGGATTCTCAAAGATATCCATTCTTTTATGCTATGCCCAACAGAAGTGTGTGTCTCACAGGGCAACCTTTGCTGGGATAGCTCTGACCTGCATTAAGAGTTCAGCCAGACCATAAAAAAAGAACGTAATCTTACCATTTGTGATAGCATGGATAGAACTGGAGAATATTATGCTAAGTGAAATAAGCCAGGCAGAGAAAGACAAATACCATATGATCTCACCTATAAGTGGAATCTAAAGAACAATATGAACAAACAAAACAGAAACAGACTCATATATACAGAGAACAGATTGATGGTTACTAGAGGAGAGTGGGATATGGGGACTGGGCAAAAAAGGTGAAGGGATTGAGAAGTACACATTGGTAGTTACAGAAGAGTCAGAAGGATATAAATTACAGCATCGGGAATATAGTTAGTAATATTATAATAACTATATGGTGCCAGTTGGTTACGGGACATAGGGGGAATTCTTTGTAAAGTATATGATTGTCTAACCATGCCACTGCATACCTGAAACTGATACAAAATAATATTGAATATAAACTAATTCAATATATTTTTAAGATTTTATTTATTTATTTTTAGAGAAGGAATGGAGGGAGAAAGAGAGAGAGAGAGATAAAAATATCAATGTGCGGTTGCTGGGGTCTGTGGCCTGCAACCCAGGCATGTGCCCTGACTGGGAATCGAACCTCCGATGCTTTGGTTTGTAGCCCGCGCTCAATCCACTGAGCTATGCCAGCCAGGGCTAAACTAATTCGATATTGTTTAAAATTTAAAAATAATAAAAGTTAAAAAAACACAACAACTTCAGCCAGAACCTATTGGCCTTGACAGTCTTAATGGACTCGTGTTTGATCAGTTGTGGCACTTCTGTATTTCTGGGTTTCTTCAGGTTTAATAACTTAGAGTCCTGAGAATCTGTGAGGAAAATTTTGGACTACCAGGAAATTTGAGGTAAGGTTGAAGGGTAATATAGCAGAGACTGTGAAATCAAATTAAATTATAAAATGTCTTTGCATCTGTGAATATACCTATCATTAAAGGCTGATTTAAATAATATACTGAATGAATGTTTATCATTTAATTTTTGTCTTTATTTTTGTATTATGTAGTTGTGACTTTGTATGCCACACTTGGCAAAGACGCAGTTGTTCATGGGTTAAATGAATCTGAAGCTGCCTATCTGATTACTAGTGTTGAACTTCTGGAAAGTAAACTTAAGGTGAGTATGAAATTTTCTTTTTAATTCATGGTAGTGTTATCTGATGGGATGGAAAAATGTTCAATAATTGAGCTTACTGTAGGCTCCTATTTAATAACTGGGTTTTCTTTCTGCTCAACAGACTGCATTGTTAGATATTAATTGTGTTAAACATATTATTTATGTGGACAATAAAGCTATCAATAAAACAGAATACCCTGAAGGATTTGAGATTCACAGCATGCAATCAGTAGAAGAGTTGGGATCTAAGCCAGAAAACTGTAAGTAAACCAGTTAAAACAAATAAACTCATCTATTCAAGGTTATTTCAGTAGGTTAGGAAAAGAAGTGATGTGAGTGAAAAGTGTAAAATTCTTTGATTAAATAAGTTTTAAAATGTTTAAAAACTGTCAAAGACCATATATAATTAGAGTTTTCCCTTCCTTTTTCCTCTAAAAGATAACTATGGTTTTGAAATTTACCGAGAAGTAGAGATGTATGCAATGGATGAAACTTTTTGATGGTTGCTGCCTAAATTTTCTTTTTTCAAATAACCTACTATAATCTTCCAATTTGGACCTCACGTAAGGAAATGGTCTCAGGGCTTCCATTTAGTAAATTTTTTTTTAAAAACTGCTAATTCTAGTGATCCTAATGATGTTTTTAGGTGGTGGAAAGCTATTTGCTAATATCTGTGCTTGGATTTATTCCTTTTATTTTATTTTTATTTTACTTTTTTCTTTTTTTCAATTACAGTTGACACACATCATTATATTAGTTTCAGGTATACACCTTCGTGGTTAGATTATAATGATATGACTTACTAAATGATCATTCCAATAAATCTCACAATCATCTGACACCATACATAGTTATTAGAATAATACTGACTATATTCCCTATGTTGTACTTTATATCCCTATGACTATTCTGTAACAACCAGTTTGTACTTCTTAATGCCTTCACCTTTTTCACCCATCCCCTCAACAACCCTCCCATTGGGCAATCATCAAAATGTACTTTGTATCTATGAATCTGTTTCTGTTCTGCTTATTTGTTTATTTTGGTTTTTAGATACAGTTGTTGATAGTTATGATGTATTTATTGCCATTTTATTGCTCATATTTTTAATCTTTCCTCTCTTCTTCTTCTTCCTCTTCTTCTTCTTCCTCCTCTTCTTCTTCTTCCTCTTCCTCTTCTTTTTTTTAATATCACCCATTAACATTTCATTTAGCCCTGACTGTTGTAGCTCAGTGGATTGAACACAGGCCTGTAGAGCAAATGGTCACCGGTTTGATTCCCAGTCAGAGCACATGCCTGGGTTGTGGGCCAGGTCTCCTCTGGGGGACATGTAGGAGGCAACCACACATTGATGTTTCTCTCCTTCTTTTCCTTTCTTCCTTTCTTTCTCTCTCCCTTACCCTCTCTCTGAAAGTAAACAAATTAATTAAAAAAACATTTCATTTAATACTGGTCTGGTAGTGAAGAACTCCTTTAGCTTTTTCTTGTCTGTGAAGGTTTTTTTACCTGTCCTTCAATTCTAAGTGGTAGCTTTTCTGGTTAGAGTAATCTTGGTTGTAGGTCCTTGCTTTTTATCACTTTGAATAGTTCTTGCCAATCTCTTTTGGCCTGAAAAGTTTCTGTTGAGAAGTCAGTTGACAGTCTTATGAAGGCCCTTGTAGGTAACTAACTGCTTTTCTCTTTGCTGCTTTAAAGATTCTCTCTTTGTCTTTATAACCTTTTGCATTTTAATTATGATGTATCTTAGTGTGGGCCTCTTTGGACTTCTCTTGTTTAGGACTCTCTGTGCTTCCTGGGCTTGCATGTCTATTACCTCCACCAATTTTTCTGTTACTTTTTTTCAAATAGATTTCAATTTCTTGCTCTCTGTATCTTCTTCCAGCACCCCCATGAAGCAAATGTTGGTAACTTGAAGTTCTCCTAGAGGCTCCTTACACTATCTTCATGTCTTTTGGGAGGGATTCTTTTTTCTTTTTGCTCTTCTGATTGGGTGTTTTTTGCTTTCTTATATTCTAAATTGCTTATTTGATTCTTAGCTTCATCTATTCTACTGTTGATTTCCCGTTTATTCTTTTTTAAAGATTTTATTTATTTATTTTTAGAGAGTGAAAAGGAAAGGGAGGGAGAAAGTGAGGGAGAGAAACATCGATGTGGGACAGAAACAGTGATTGGTTGCCTCTTGAATGCACCCTGACCAGGAACCATACCTGCATCCCAGGCATGTGCCCTGACTGGGAATTGAATCAGTGACCTTTTGCTTTGCAGGACAATGCCCAACCATTTGAGCCTTAACTGAAATGGATTATAATTCATTTCAATTAATGCATCCTTCATTTCTGACTGGTCTGTTTTTATGCTGTTGAGGTTCTCACTAAGTTCATTGAGTGTCATTATAACCAGTGTTTTAAACTCAGCATCTAGTAGATTGCTTGTCTCCATTCTGCTTAGTTCTTTTTCTGAAGTGTTGTTCTGTTCTTTCATTTGGGACATGTTTCTTTGTCTTCTCATTTTGGCAGCTGCTCTTGTGTTTGTTTCTGTGTATTAGGTAGAGCTGATTTGACTTCCTGGCTTGGTAGAGTTTTCTGTAGTATGTAGTATATGTTCTGTTGGGGTCTGTGGGGCACAGCCTTCTTGGTCATCCACACTGGGCACTTGAGGTGCATTGCCTGTGTGGTCTGTGTAAATCTTCTTGTTGTAGATGATCTGTGATTGCTGTTGACATGTCAGTGGAAGTAATTTGCTCCCAGGCTGATCAGCTGCAAGGATTGGCTGCAACCACTGACCTCCAATCATTGTGTAGACTCAGCTGTACAGGGGGCCCACCCCACAGAGCAGGACTCAGTTCATTAGGGTTCTGGTGCTTGTTGAGTCCACCTCTTGTGTGTATCACTTGTGGAGGTGGTTGGGTGGTGGTGCTTTGACATGGTCTGAAGCTGTCCACTGAATGCAGTGGCTCTCGGCCTCCCAGGAGGTGCAGGCCGAGGTCAGCTGCCCCCTGTGTTCTGTCTGGGGCCACCCATCATGAGCTACAAAGTGATCTGAAGATGGCTGCTACTTGTGCTGGGCTTAGAGGTGCCCAGGCAAGGCCTAGCTTCAAACCAAGGCTGGCTGCTAGTGTCAGGGCTGGAACCACTTAGCAAGAGGTATGGGGTGCATTGAGGCTAGATCTTCTTTGAGAGATTTTTAGGAAACCCTGAAACATGTGCCAAGATAGGTCATTCATGTGGAAAAGCCACTGGAAACCTCTTGGGTGGGCCCAAAAGTTGGGTGAAACGTGGCCTCAGGGAATCACTACAGTGGGGCACACAGTATGAGCCAGGTTGATGAAGACTGAGTTATGGTGCCCACCATCTGGTTCTGTGACTCTGTGAGGGGAGGGCTCAGAAAAGGAACAATGACCTCTGCCAGCATTTCTGTCTTAGAGAGACCTGCCATACCAGTTCTTACCCTGATGCCAGACACTTCAGTTCCCCCATACATGTCTGTTTTGCCTTTCAAGCTGCTGCTCTGTGCTGGAGCTCAGAGGCAGTGAGTTCATCAGCAAGTAAATTCATGTGTGGGCCCTTTCCAAGAGGAACACCTGGGGCTTCAGAAGCTCTACAGCTCACTCAGCCATAATCCCTGCTGGTTGTTACTGATAGAAGTTATGGGGACTTCTCTTTGTGGCCCTTGAAGCCTGAGATTAGGGGCCTAGTATGGGGCTAGGAACCCTTGCTTTTGGGGGGTGACTTCTGCAGCTGATATATCTCTCCCAATTTTTTATCTGCCACATGTTAGTATGGGACCAGCCTGTTCTATCTCTGCCCCTCCTACCAGTCTCAATGTGGTTTCTTTAATCCCTTAGTTGTAGGACTTCCATTCAGCCAGATTTCAGGCAGTTACGAATGATGGTTGCTTTGTAGTTTAGATGTAATATTTATGTGGTTGTGGGAGTAGGTGAGTACCATGGCTACTTATGTCACCATCTTGCCCAGAAATTCCATGCTCGGATGTATTCTACCACTGAGGTAGTAGTTGGTATTTCATTTGAAACAAGTGAATCTGCCTTGTAGCAAAATATTAGTTGGTCATCAGAACAGGGGGTTAAGAGAATTAAACACTCCATTTAAGTAGTTTTTCTGTCATGTTTAATGTAAAGGTCATAATACTCTACTATGTGAGGAAAGCATTCATTTTGGCAGAAGAAAATGTTTGTTGAATCTCTTTTTAGCTTATAAATATTATATTTCACCATTAGAAACAGAACACAGGTTTGCAATAACAGGTATCAAGTATAACACTCTACTACTTAGGGAGCATGACATAGGGGCTGACATTTTACCAAACTTTGCAAGCAAACAAATGAGCTTGCCACAGCTTCTTAGAAATACAAGAGTTGCATCATAGATGAAGGACAGTTTTTAAAATCACAGCAAATAGCAGTACCCAGAGTATCAGCATTTATGGTGCTTCCTTGCACCCCAGTTTCCACAGGGCAATGTGAAGAGGGTTAGATAATACCTGCACATGTAGTGGGTTGTGTTATAGGAGAGACACCCTAACTTAGGGAACCCAAATCTTACAATGGGCAGTAAGTATGCCTGTCCTGTGTGCTGGAGAGAGAGATTATCTCTATTATCCTGGACAGTAAGCAAGCCAGCTCTTTGCTTTAGATGGAGACATTCTCTCTGTCTTTCTAGGCTGTTCACTGTCCAGACTTTCCTGGAAAGATAGTTCAGAATAAAGTCAGTGCTTCTACTCACAAGCTGTGTAGAAACTCAAGAGACAGCTGGAGAATTGTCTCTCAACACAATGTTGACCCTGCAAGACAGGGGAAACTTGACTGGTTCTTCAAAAGCTGTTGGCAAAAATCTATGGGAGTGAGTCCTCATAACAATAACTTGGTAGACCACATATCCCACCTAGTTCCACTCATGTCTACACTAGATAAGACACATTTTTTATGATGCTTTATCTGAGTAGATAGTTGTTATGATGACAGGAAGTGAGATGTCACATTGTGTGCTTAGATTAAGAGCTTAACATATGGGGTGTGGCAGAATGAGGTGTACATTTGTGAGCATGCAGAACACACAGTTTATTTTTGTATTATTTATTAATTATTGTATTTTCCTTACTGACCACTGTAAGCCTACTTTGGCCCCACCCTGTGTGTACTGCTGCTGCATCCATTAGTCATTAAATGAAAGATCCAGTTCCAATTTTTTGATTTATAAACTCTTAACAGTAGATATCTTTAAGGATTATTAGCATTAAACAATTTAAGTATAACTTTATCTTTGGTTATTTCAGTGGTAAAATCACACTGTTTAAAATTTTTATTTTAATTGGTACATGAAATGTAGCTCATTTTCTTAAACTAACTGTTAAAAAATAGTTTATTTTGTAGAACAGAGACTCATAGCAAAATTGACAGGAAAGTACAGAGAGTTCACATATACCCCCTACCCTTACATACACACTGCCTCTCCCACTGTCAACTTTTCCCAGAAGAGGGTACATTCATTACAATCGATGAGCCTACATTGACACATCAGAATGACCCAAAGTCCATAGTTTACAGTGGGGATCACTCCTAGTGGTGTATATTCTATGGATTTGGACAAAAGTATAATGACATGTATCCACTATTATAGTATCATAAAGAGTATAAACTGATTTTTTAAAATCCAAGAATCTTATTAAACTTTCACTGAATTCTGATAATATATCTTTGTCTTCTTGGACATTTTGGTATATTCTGGGGTGGAAAGGAAGTTACTAGGTTAGCTTTGTACTACGTTGAAGTTGAGATTCAATGTGCTATTTAAAACTTAGCATGTTAGAATTTTAAAGTTGAAGTCACCTTAAAGATCAATTAAGAACAATAACAACAGAACCCAAGGAAACTCAGGAAGGTGAGGGTATGTCTATTCCCCTGATGGTGGTGATAGTATCACAGGTATTTTTGTATGTTCAAATCATTAATGTGGTGCTTTTTCATTCATTTAGCAAGCGTTCCTCCAAATAGACCAGCTCCTTCAGACATGGCTATTGTCATGTATACCAGTGGTTCTACTGGCCGACCTAAGGGAGTGATGATGCATCATAGCAATTTGATAGCTGGAATGGCAGGCCAATGTGAGAGAATTCCTGGCCTGGGGTAAGAGAAGCATTTGACCTTTTTTTTTCTTTCTTTTTTTAGAAATCAGAGCTCATGTTGGCATTCTCTAATTTATATTAAAATGATAAGGTTATTGAGATTTATAATTTATAATGCCTTTTTAAGATTGGCTAAAATGTTTCTCTTATTTTGTTTTAGACCAAAGGACACATATATTGGCTACCTGCCTTTGGCACATGTCCTAGAATTAACAGCAGAAATATCTTGCTTTACCTATGGCTGTAGGATTGGATATTCTTCTCCACTTACACTCTCTGACCAGGTGACAAAGTTTTTCAGTATATTGGCCTGATCATTATCAAGTTCCATTGTTTGGCTGAGAACATATTACTCAAACATGAGATATTTTAATTCAGCTAAAACTTTTTTCATAACTTTGAAAGAAATTCCCATGAACTGTAGCTATTTTAAATGAAATTGTTTTTCTGTTGCTTTTCTACATATCTTTAAATTATTTTGAAACTAATTGTTCCTTTCATCGTATCTTATTAGGTTTTTATTTCAGAGAGCTGAGATAGAGAATATAAATACACTGAGCCTTTCTTGACATATTACTCATGAATATTGGTGAGATTTGGGAGAGAGGTGGTGATATGGTTTTGGCCCAATTTTGCTCTTAGTTTTCTCTAGAGTAGTGCCGTCCAATATAGTAGTCACTAGCTATATATTGAAATACAGAGTAATTAAAATTAAATCTGAAAAATTCAGTTTTTCAGTTTCTCTAGCCACATTTCAAGTTCTCAGTAGCTACATGTGACTTGTGGTTGCCATATGTATCGCACAGATAGTGAACAATTCATCATTATGGAAGTTCTATTGGACAGCATTGCAGCATGTCCAAAGGCAGCCCCTAGATTTCTACCGAGTCTGGCTCCTCCCTTCTTCCTGTTGTTCATAGCAGGAAAATCCAACAATGGGTAGGGCTGATTCATGTATTTTAAGCCCATTTGAAAAAGCTTCAACCAGACATTGGTGGAAAACAGAGCTTTAAAGGGAGCTGTGGCGTTGCAAATGCTGAAAGGTAAACTGAGTATAGGTAGGACTGACTTGATTCTCTGTGTGGCTTCTGCCACTTTCATCACTGGACGCCCAGCTGTCATATTTCAGAACCCTAGGCAGTGCTGCCTTTTATTTGGGAGTCTTAATGAAGCATGCATTGATGAGAAGATGTGCCCTTGTAGTTCACAGTTAGAAGTTGTAATGCTTTCAACTTTTTTTTGTTACAAATACCATTTTAGGTAGAGATTAAGGTAGGTTGTGTAATATTAAGACAAAAAGTTAAATCAATGTTTTTGATATTTCAGGTTGCAACCATCTTTTTCTGTTTGTGGGGGCTTGATTTTAGATATAAACTTAAGGTGAAAAAATCTTAAGGGAACTATTGATTAAATTTAATATACACATACATATGTAGGCTTCTGTGATGATCACCATCTAGATCATGGGAGGAAAAAAAGAACATTTCTAGATCCCAGAATGTCCCTTGTGTCCCTTTATGGTCATTACTACTACCTTACCCCTAAAGATAATCCAACCATCTTTTCAGTGGCTTTACCTTGCGAAAATGTTCTGTGTTCCAAATAATTGCCTACTTTGTACTTTAAGGACCATAACTTCTTTGTAAGATAGAGAACTTGCTGTATTTCACCAAACCACTAAGCTGAAAATTCACATTTACAATCTGCTAGAATAGTAACGAATGAAATAAGTAAACTAAACTATCAAGTAAACTGATAAACAGGACTTGATTGAGTGAAGTCATAATAGACCTATTAATGAGACTGGGGCTTATGCTTTTTAAAAACTTAAAAATCTGTGATGATTACATTGGATGCATTGTAGTGAGTTTTTCTTACGTCTGGAGATGTTTTCAAAATGTAAAAATCATTTCATTAAGCTTTGAGTATGATTTCCCTCTGAGCAGGGGAGTGCAGAAAGCCCTTGCTTTCACTGCCTTTCTGAAAGCAGTAGCCTCAGTGTGGGAAAGGGGGGCAGTTGGAGTGTATTGCTGGTCTGACTTCATTCTTGCTGTCTCTCAGGCCAAGTAGTACATTAGAAGCCTGTTAGAGAACTGTCAAGAGCATTCACACCTACCTTTTCAATAAACTTTGTTCTACAGAGTCTTGATCTGATCAGGAATATAAAATCCAAGAGTCTCCCTTACATAGGAAATCAGAAAAAGGTCAGAGACCAGAGGGACCACCTTGGAACCCTGCAGATGATAGCAATGTCAAAACAGGGGTTACTGGAATCATAATAAAAACAGGAACTGAAATGTTACTAAGAATAATAAAGCCAGGAACGACTCCTTGTGGCTACTGCTATCCTGGGACTGCTCTCAGAAACAGAGAGACTCGTCAACGACACATGGAGATCAGCTTGGACTTGAAGGACACAAGAACCCATCTCTCTCTCCACGGAGCAGCCCTCTATGTGTGGTGTGCATATGCAGGTGTAGGTTTCCACTCACAAATGTGCACACATTTGCCCACTTCTTGTGAGACACAAGAAGTTATTTTATTTCCTCTATTTGTCTCATGAAGAAAAGTAGTATAAAAACTAATGAATTCTATCAGCAGAACCTTCTGTGTGGCAGAGTTGGTCATACCAGAGGATCCCATTGCATCTTAAGAGCTGATTTCCTTCTTGCTTGTGTTGGCCATGGCTAACACATGATATAGCTAAACTTCTAGACCCACTGCATTACCACAGATTCTTATTTTTATCTACCTCATTCAGTGGATGACTGTCAGCTTTTCTACCTACTGCTCTGATATCTGAAATCCCAGATCATATTTATGTGTATAAGAAAGAAGAGAAAAGAACTGAAAAGAAAAACATACATGCATTTACAAATGTATGTGCATATCACCACATGGTCACGGGAAGTGTCTTCAGTATTCTCTTAACCAAAATGTTATCAAATTAGTTTTGTATGTTACTTGATGATCATAGTGGTGAGTTTGAGTTGCTGGTTTTGCCTTTTGGCTAATTAAAGAAAGTTAAAATGATCTTCAACCTTTGTTTTAGTGTTTGATCTACCTTAGTTGAGGGGTTTTGTTTTGTTGAAAATGGATAATCAGTGCTATATTTGATGGTGATGTTATTAATAAGAATGCTTGACTTACCAAAATATCCCTTTATTTTTTTCTTCTGCATCTTAGTTTATCCTCTAAGGAAGGCTGAAATGTGCTAGAAGAAATAAAGCACTAAAGCACTTACACTTCAGACTTAGTTTATAAGGATGTCAGGATGGCCAAGTGGTCTAAGGTGACAGACTTATAGGTTATGATAGTTCTAACCAATAATTCATTGAGCAGTAGAAGATAAAATTCCATGTATAAATTTCTGCCTTTGTTATTGTTAACCCTTGAATTATAACATTTTTTTTTGCTAAGATTAGTACCCTAATCCTATTTACTTTGTCTTTAATGTAGTCCAGCAAAATTAAAAAAGGAAGTAAAGGAGACTGTACTGTGCTGAGGCCTACCCTCATGGCAGCTGTTCCAGTAAGTGCAGAGTATAAATGTCATTTATTGCTTGCACTTGAACTTTTAAAAAGTAATATTAGGCATATATATGTATATGTATATGTGTGTGTGTATATACACACACACACACAACTTTGTGCATATTATGGCAAATGTGTTACTTAAAATCTCAGGTGAGTATTGGGAAAGATGCAGTGGCAAACTTCTGAAATGTGTAGCTGCTAGTGTTTGCTGATACTTGAAAATTAGGTGATGAAAATGGCTAAGTTCAAATTACCCAGAGTGAAGATTGATTGTAATACTTTAAAGGTAGAATATACTGTAAATATCATTTTGTATAGTCACTTAGTTTAAAACATGGGGAAACCTGGGCCATGGTGGAGAACTGAGGTAGCATATCCAAGGTTATGGAGCTGGTTAGTGACAAAGGTAAGTCTAGAACCCAATCCTCTGGACCCTTACGGTGACTGAGAAAGCTATCAATTGAGACCTCACAAAGAAGAAAAAAATTATTCATCTTACTCAAAATCTTTTTGTGAAATACCACCTTTTATAAAAATAAGATGTTACATTTTGCGCTGGCTGGCGTAGCTCAGTGGATTGAGCGCAGGCTGCGAACCAAAGCATTGCAGGTTCGATTCCCAGCTAGGGCACATGCCTGGGTTGCAGGCCACGGCCTCCAGCAACTGCACATTGATGTTTCTCTCCCTCCCTCCCTCCCTCCCTCTCTCTCTCTCCCTCTCTCTCTCTCTCTCTCTCTCTCTCTCTCTCTGTCTCTCTCCCTCTCTCTCTCTCTCTCTCTCTCTCTCTTTCTCTCTCTCCCCCTCCCTCCCTTCCATCTTTAAAAAGAAATAAATAAATCTTAAAAAAATAAGATGTTACATTTTATAGCCTTATAATGACGAATTCTAAAATATTTAATGCAGTGTTTCAAATTTGTGTACTCAAACAAACTCCTGCTTTTAGGCTTTGGAAACTGCAGTGGAACTGGGTATCAGTACAGCTTGTATTAAGATCAGACTTTAAATCTTATCCCAGTATCTTTCACAGAATTGTTTTTGCACATGGAAAGTCTGAGATTAGATAATGAATTGTTCAATGTAAGTTTTTCTAAGAATAAGAGATGGAAGATACTTTTTTTTTATCTTCTAATTACAAAATTACTAAATAACTAAAGAATTAGAATACGTCAGAGTGGCATTTGCCTTTTTCTTTAGAGGTGCTATAGAATTCACCAAGCTTACAAATTAAAATGTGGCTGATAATAGGTAGGGTAGTACTTCTGTGTTCCAGGTACTGTGCTAAGTGCTTTATTTAGGCAGCTTATCTCACTTCTCCCCGAGACTTTGCTAGGTGGGTCTTGTTACCCACATTTTATAAAGAAAAATACTTGCTTAATACAGCCATAGGTTGTAGAGTTAAAGTCTGAACTCTACCAGTCTGATTCTAGAGTCTTCTTAACCACTAAGACTGTCCTTTTAGGATTGTTTTTGTTGTTTTGTTTTGAGAAATATTATGTTAGCTTCATTATCCAAAGAACAGGAGTCCCTAGTAAACTGTATCACACAGCATAGTTAGGGAGTAGGAATGGCTGAGAAATTTAGGAAGCAATGTCTGAATTGAGGCTTGAAGGATAAACAAGAGTTAGCTGATATTCTGTGTCTTTTCCAGTTGCCCATTGTCCATTCTTCTTTACTTTGTGTCTCGAGAAGCTAACTTTTGTGAATGAATTATCAGGGCATGCCTGCCTTCTGCTTTCTGGTTGAGTTCATCCCATTGTTGGCACTCATGAGTGATCAGAGGGTAGGAGGAGTGAGAGAGAGATCTGCATACTTACTGTCTTTGCTTTTTCTCTGCTAGGCTGCAATTTTGTGGAGTTGTAAGGCATACATACATTGGTTACAGCCTCTTTCCCATTGGCTATAACCAGGTCTTTCCCATGGCTGCAGTGCTCCTTCAGGTTTCAGCAACACTTCTCTCCTTGTACTTCTTGAAGCCTAGGGATAGTAAATGATCTTCCATGTTGCTAGTCCATTGATGTTTCAGCAAACCTGTTGTTTACCCTAGCTCCGTACATTCCTTCATAAATAGGCTTTTACAATATTTTTATTGAGAATTATTTTTGGTGGCTTCTGTTTTCTGGGTTTGTTCTTTTCCTGAATCAGAATAAATGATCTTTTAAGTATTGTAATATTCACATTCTGAGAATTCAGAATAAATACAACTTCTTATAAGCAGTGACTCAATTGAGCATTATGTAATTAGATTAAGGTAAACCGGTGCCTTATTGTGCTAACAATAAATCCTGCCAGTTTGTTGCAGCTATGTGTGTTCTTTACTCATGGTATCTTTCTGTGCCTGTGGTTGGTGTTGAAAGGAGCAGTGGAAGTGGTTTTCACACATCTCTGTCCTCCCACGTGTTTTTTTAACCTCTACATCCCATACACTTTTTTAAGAGGGATAATTATAGGATGTTAAAACCCTTTTAGGGAACTTTTGGGATTTCTCAGCCACAGATCTACACAAATATTTTAATTATATAATAGTTATTCCTTTTGTGGAAGTGGAGAAAACAACATTGTACCATGCTTGAATGCCACAGTAGCTCCTAGCTTCATTAAGATGTAATCATCATATAACATTGTATGAGTTTAACAGGCACAACATGATGATTTAATATATGTATGTAGTGAAGTAAATACAACAATAAAATTAGTTAACATATTGATCACCTCTCATAGTTAACCATTTGTGTGTGTGTATTTTGTATGTGTTGTGAGAACATTTTAAGATTTATTGTCAGCAACTGTCAAGTATATAATACAGTCTTGTTAACTATAGTCAGCATGCTATACATTACACCTCCAGAAGTTATTCATCTTCTAACTGAAAGGTTGTGCCCTTTGATCAGCATCTTCCCAGTTTCCCCAACCCCTAGCTCCTGGCAATTACCAATATGTTCGCTGTTGCTGTAACTTTGGCCTTTTTAGATCCCACATATAAGTGAGATCATGCAATATTTGTCTATCTCCTCTGACTTACTTCACTTAGCATAATGCCAAGGGACAGTTCTGTTGTCCGCATTTGTGAACAGCATTTTTTGTCCCTCCTTTTATTAAGAGCCATTCATAAAGTTATTCATTGTACCACAACTGAATTTACACTAATTGCTACTTTCAATATTTAAAACTAGGTATTTATAAATAGGTATGCTTTATATGATACTTCTGTTAATCTGTGCTAAGTAATTTTAAGAAAACATCATTTGGTGATAGTCCAGGATTTTTGTTTGTTTTATTTTTTTATTTTGTATGTCATAGCATGGTAGTCAATATATGACAAACCTCGTCCTACTTCTAATTTTCCAAGGACCTGTGACCAAGAGACCTGTTCCTTTGTTGTTATCTGAGCTTCTATTAAAATGTCCAAATTATAGGGACATAAGAATTTTAAGAAACTGTAAATCTCTCTGCCATGCTGTAAGAGTTGCTAGGTAGTAATAAAGAGAAAAACATCAGGATTAGAGTCACTTTTAAAAATTCCGGTAAATTTAGTGTATAGAATTGAAAACACCCTTATCCTTGTCCTTAGTCTTTTTGAAGTAGTAGACAGTCAGTGAAATTAATTATATAATGAAGTAAATATACTTATTATGCTAAAGGCATTTACATAAGATTTGGTAAATAAGGTATCTTCAACTAAAGACTGTCTCAGTATTGGTGTAGCTCTTTTGTCTGATTATTGGATATTTTGCCTACCTTATAGGAGATCATGGATCGAATTTATAAGAATGTTACGAGCAAAGTCCAAGAAATGAATTATATTCAGAAAACTCTGTTCAAGATAGGGTATGATTACAAATTGGAACAGATCAAAAAAGGATATGATGCTCCACTTTGCAATCTGTAAGTATATTTTATAGACTGTATTTTGAGTCTTTAGATCTTTTTGTGTTTTTACATCTGGAATATAAATAAGTAAATGGCAACTTAATTTGAGCATTACCACCATGATCTTAAGGTTGACATTTTCTTTTATTTAATTTTAAGTCTCATTGCTGATATAGCAAGCAGAGGACCCTGAACTCTGATCTTGGCAATTTAATAAACTTTAATAATTGAGTATAAATATTTAAGATTTAATTATAGAATTTGGTCTCATGAAGAAAAACTAGAATAGAATTTTAAATCAAGACATTTGAAGTTAAGTGTGACATTTCTAACTTTTAAATAGTGATTTTCAAGATTTATTCTGCATGTAGGTGTTTCTGATTTGTTGTTTTCATAAAATAGCATAGTGAGTATGTGAATACAACAGTTGTTTTAAATGTAGGGCTGTGGCTTGGAGATGGGGAGGTGTTTTTCATTGGAAGGGAGGTAAGATAGATGACTGAATGTACCAAGGATAACTTGAAATAGTTTTCCTTTGACATCATCATTATTTTCTTTTATTTACTGCATATTAATGCAATTTCCTGACACAGCACTTTTAACAGTATGTGGCATTCATAAAGAGCCATTCATAAAGTGTTCAAAGTGTTACTATTTCTTGTTCTGTTAACCTCTCATTATAGCCATGGTTTTGAAATTTAAATGTCTCAACCAAAGTTGAGAAATCTTCCCCAGAGTTTATAAATTAGTATGTTTTCAAGAATAATATAATACATGTGCTGTAATAATTTATCCCTCCTTTCATTAAGGATACTATTTAAAAAAGTGAAGGCTTTGCTAGGAGGAAATGTTCGCATGATGCTGTCTGGTGGAGCACCGTTGTCACCTCAGACACATCGATTCATGAATGTCTGCTTCTGTTGCCCAGTTGGTCAGGGTTATGGATTGACGGAATCATGTGGTGCTGGGACAGTTACTGAAGGTAAGCACATCAGTTGCTACTCATAAAGCCTATTTGCATTACTTTAGGGAACTATGGTTGTATTATACCTCTGTTTTTTTTAAGATTTTATTTATTTATTTTATTTTTGGAGAGAGGAGAAGGGAGAAAGAAATGGAGAGAAACATTAAGGTATGGTTGCCTCTGGCACGCCTACTATTGGGGACCTGGCCCACAACCCAGGCATGTGGTCTGACTGGGAATCGAACTGGTGACCCTTTCTTTGGTTTGCAAGCTGACACCCAATCTATTGAGCCACACCAGCCAGGGACATGTTATACCTCTTAATATCGGGATTCAATGCAAACTTACATAGTTTTAGTTTTAGAAACTTTTAGTTCAGTATCATATGAACCCTTATTTTGAAGCTTTGTAAATACAGGGGTGGGCAAAGTAGTTTTACAGTTATGAGTACATGAAACACAGAGTATATTCTTATAATGTTATTTATTAATTATTATATTATTTTCCATATGAGCAACTGTAAACCTCCTTTTGCCTGCCCCCGTATTTTGCCCCATTGTCAGCCCTCAAAATTCTGTCACCCGCTGCTATAACCTTTTATCTCTAAATGATCTCTTATTTGGAGAACTGCACTCTTGAAATAAAGTATCACTTTTTTTGCTCCTCCTCAAATCTATGCTACTGCCATGACTTGTTTGTTTTTTCTAATTTCGGCAGCCTATAGCAGGTTTCCCAACTTATGTACTATTGAAATTTTGAACCAGATAATTCTTTCTTGCTGGGGGTTCTCCTGTGAATTGCAGGATGTTTAATGGATAGATAGTAGTAGTAACCTGCTGCCCCAAGTTGGGTCAATGAAGTACGTACAAACATTGCCAAATATCTTCTAAGGGGCAAAATCACCCCAGGTTGTGAAACAATGAGTGTAGTAGCTTTTGTGGATTATCCCACTTTCACTTGAAATGTATTGTGTCCAAAATTGGACGCAGTGTCCAAATGCCATTATGCTAACCTGTCTCTACATTACCAAATTGTTTGTGACAGTGGTGTTACCGTCCTTCAAGCCTTTCAGGGTATTAGCTTTGAAGTCCTTTGATTATTTTTAGTATCTTTAAATTTTATCAGCTCTTCCCATTTCACCATTGGATCATGCCCTTCCCTACATGCCACCTTTGGCATCCAACCTTTTATTACTTCATAGTGTTCTGAGGTAACAGCCTTTCAATGGCTGTCTTTCAACATCTGTGTCTGCCTCTAATATATAAATTCTGGTATTCCTGCATACTTCTGTCAGACACATCCACCTCAAGCACTGCTTTCACACCTGGTGAGCCTAGCTTTCATCATATCTTTAGTCTGATACCATTGTACCTAGCCATTATTATATTCCATTTTTTCCCCATGTGCATACATACTTGGCTTTTCTCTCCCGACAGGATAACCTTCTCACCATTTCTCATATAGGCATTCTTGTTCCCCCCTCTCTGTATTTTCTACTCTCTTTTCTTGGACTGCCCTTTTTCTTAACCAGTCACAGCCATCTTCTAATGTGCAACTCTTCAATTAAGTCTTTCCCAACTATTTTATTTTACATAGCTCTTTCTAGTCTCTAGGATACTATTGTAATTACCACTAGTACTATGCACTTTAGTATTTAAATGTGCTCTAAATTGTTTCATATGTATTTCTTCCCAGGTAGTTTGTTTGTAAGCTCATTGAGGGTAGGGTCTTCTCATTCTTAACGTTGTCCTCACAATATTTAATATAATGCTACTTATTTAATAGACTGTCAATAAATACTTGATATTGCTAGTAATAATCCCAATTTACAGAAGGATCATATCAACATCTTTGATGACAGCAGCTAACATTTATTGAACTAGTTATTTTTGCCAGAAAGTGTTAAGCACGGCCCACATATCATCTAATTTAATTTTCACAGCATGTTTCTATATGAAATAGGTTCTGTTACTATCCCAATTTAATAGATGAGGAAATGGGTCTTAGGGAGGTTAAATAACTTGCCTAAGTTACATAGCTCATCAGCGAGTGTTAGGGAATTCCAATCAAAATCTGTCTTGTTAGAATCCACATAGATAGTAGTGGAGCCAGCTGTCCTTCTTTAACAACTTTTTGTACTTATTTATCTGAAATAATATAGCCATGAGATAGGAAGATGATGTAACAATTTTGGAATAGATTGTACTGTTGAAATGAAGTTGACATAGGGAAAAATGATCACACTTGGTACTCCTCTCTATATGTTCTCTCCTTTTGCCATCTTTCAGAATCTGGTTCTAGCTCCAATATTCCTGTTATCACTTTGGTGCAAGTCTGGAATGTGGTATTCTAATGTCATTGTTGCTTTCCCCCCCTCATAGTTACTGACTATACTACTGGCAGAGTTGGAGCCCCTCTCATTTGCTGTGAAATTAAGCTAAAAGACTGGCAGGAAGGTAAGAATTTTATGACAAGTGCTAGTGATTCGAGTTATGCTGAAAACCACTGTAAGCCTCATGACTTCTATTTCTTTCAAGTGTTAGGTTGTCTGTTATTGCTTGTTCCCTGTGCATTCTCTTTCCGCAGTAGCATCTGTAGGTTGCCAAGGGGAAAAGAAAATCTCTCAAAGCTAGGCATAATGATTCTGATTTGGGGAATACTTGATGGCAAAGGGGAAAAATTATTAGTGGGGCAGTCCCGGGTTAGGGGGAAGGATGTGTTATCATTTTCAGGGGGGTTGTGTGACTAGTCTCTCTCACACACAAACACACAGAGCTTTATAAATCTTGACCCCAGCAAACATTATCATAGTTGAGACTTAACTGTCCAGCTGTTTGTATAGTTGAAAATTTTAAAATATTTTATTTATTTATTTTTAGAGAGGGGGGAAGGGGGGAGAAAGAGAGGGAGATAAACATTGATGTGTGGGTGCTTCTTGCTTGCCCCCAGCTGGGGACATGGCCCACAACCCAGGCATGTGCCCTGACTGGGAATCAACCCTTTGGTTTGCAGGCTGGAACTCAATCCACTGAGTCACCCCCGTCAGGGCAGTTTTCAATTTAAAGAGCATCTCACAGCTGAAGGGAATAGTGCTTACAATCCTTTTTATGATGTAAAATCTAATCAGTGTATAAGTTTATAAATTCAGAGTTTTATATATTTTTCTTAAAGTAAGCTTCATTTATTCAGTAATGAACACATAATGAATAGTGATTAAATATTTTAATAGTTGCCCTGGCTGGTGTGGCTCAGTGGATTGAGCACTGGCCTGTGAAACAAAAGGTCACTGGTTTGATTCCTGGTCAGGGCACATGCCTGGGTTGTGGGCCAGGTCCCCAGTTGGGGGACATGTGAGAGGTAGCCAATCGATGTTTCTCTCCCTCTCTTTCTTCGTCCCTTCCCCTCTCTTTAAAAATAAATAAATAAAATCTTTAAAAAATAAATATTTCAATAGTTATTATTAGTTAATTTGATGTTTTAATTTTTAAAGTCATGACTGGCCATAGGCAAAATGAAGAAAATAAAATTTTCTTCCTGTTTTCCATAGCCTCCCTTTCTTATTTAATGGTGTTGCCTTTGGTGTAGGTACTTACTCTGTGTTCCCTTTGATTAAAACCTGCTTAGAAAAAATCTGAAATGCATTGCTATCAACCTATTATTAATTTACTTATAATAGCTTCCAGTGTTACCGTTCTTGGGAGCTATTTACCTTAACTGGGCTCTATGAACCTAAAACTTTAATGATACTCTAAGTGTGAAATTTTATGGTCATGGGAAGGTTTGGGGTGTGTAGTGGTTAGTGATTATCATTGAGCCTGGTACTCTTAAAATCACAGTCACCCACTATCATTACGTAAATCTGAGTAAATACAAACTAATGTTCTACTATAAAATGATGTTCAATTTGGCCAACAGGAAAGTATTTGCAGAGGAGCTTTAAGCATTAATGTGACTACCATCTCATTTAATTTGCTCAACTAATTTGCTCTAATGACTTCCAGGTGGTTATACAATTCACGATAAGCCAAACCCCAGAGGTGAAATCGTAATTGGTGGACAGAATATCTCTATGGGGTATTTTAAAAATGAAGAGAAAACAGCAGAGGATTATTCTGTGGATGAAAATGGCCAAAGGTGGTTTTGCACTGGTGACATTGGAGAATTCCATCCTGATGGGTGTTTACAGATTATCGGTCAGTACATTTCCTTTTTTGAGGTTTTCTTTACTTTTGCAAGTTCAACGTATATGAAAGGTAATATTGGTTAAGTCATTACTAGTGTTGATGGTTCCATTACTTTAAACTTTGGGCAAGTTATTTAACTTATGTCTATGCTTCTTCATCTGTAAAATAAGGACACGAACACTGACCTGGTATGGCTTTTGTTAGCATTAAATGAGATGATACATGGAAAATGTTTAGAGCAGGACACTGCTTGCATCTAAGTAAGTGGTAGCAGCGTCAGCATGAAGCATGGGGAGAATGAACAGGAAAATAGCAGATGGGTAATAAGAAAACAAAAAGTGCTCAGAAGAAGGTTTTTTTGGTCAACTGCATATGGTTCTGTATAACCATTTACTGTAACATTCCCTATTATAGTCCTTCCTCACCCTCTACCTCCCCACCCAAGAGGCAGTGTGGATGTATTTTCCCTAGTGGCCATTTATATGGCTCTAATTAGCTCTGAACCTTAGAAAATTATAATATCAATCCTCAACATTAATCTGCTCTTCTGAGAATATCATTTTATTTGGCACTGTCCTTTTTGAGCCTACTCAAATAGACTTGTGAGTTCAAAAAGGCACTCTAAATGGCCCTTATGCTATTCATTTTAATCAGGCAAAAGTTAAAAAGGTGACCAGCTGATAAGGACCACCCTGTAGGGTCCTTGTCAGGTCCTTTTAAAGCCATAAAATTTCCTCAGTCATATTTCTGCTGATCCATTTAAGTCTGTCTGTGAAACCATATCTGACCGGAATATAGTTAAAGATTTCTGGAGAAGTTTCCAGAAAACATGGTTCAATGTAGAAACAATGACTCCACCCTCTTTTTTGACCCTTAATTGCACTGGAATCAAAATTTTTTCTGTTGGCATGTAGAGTTGGGTTCCCAGGCTATGGATAGGCAAGTCAACACTCACACAAAGGTCATAAAGCAACCTGGTATTTATGCCATGCCATCCTGTGCCTTCACATTCTTAGAGCACTGTCATTTTAACAAGATAATGTCACATATGGAAAATGGGGAGCTACCATTCATTGACCATGTTCTCTATGCCAGACATTGTACTACATGCTTGTATAAGGTAGGCTTCATTACCTCTGGTAAAATTGAGGGTTGCAGAGGTCCCTCCACTGATATGCCTAGGATCACATAACTGGTAGAGCTACCATTGAAGTCTAATGCTACAAAGTTCTGTTCCTTCTATTAACTTCATTATAATGTTTAAGATGATAAGATACTAAAGCTTTTGGTACAATATGTAACATTTTAGCTAATACTTCTTCATTTTAACTAGGCAATTTCTTAACTGATATGTATGGGCAAGCGTTAAGTATTATAATATTTTAGAAGAAGTATCTTTGTAAATAAGGATGAAGGCAATGAGATTGAAAGAAAATCAGAATTGTACAGACCTTAATACAATGGACTAAGGATAACTTAGCATCATTCTTCATGACTTACAGATCGTAAGAAGGATCTGGTGAAGTTACAAGCAGGGGAATATGTGTCTCTTGGGAAAGTAGAAGCTGCATTGAAGAACTGTCCACTTATTGACAATATCTGTGCTTTTGCCAAAAGGTAATTTTAAAAGTTATATATGTTTTTTATATACTTGAAGTAAAAGGATAATTGGGAAATTTTTTTTAGATTTTTTATTTATTTATTTTTAGAGAGGGAAGGGAGGGAGATAGAGAGAGAGAAACATCAATGTGCTGTTGCTGGGGGTTATGGCCTGCAACCAAGGCATGTACCCTGGCTGGGAATCGAACCTGTGACACTTGGTTCCCAGCCCGCGCTCAATCCACTGAGCTATGCCAGCCAGGGCTGATAATTGGGAAATTTTTGATTATGTATAATCATAAGGGAAACATCAAATTTTCATCAGAGTTGTGAAATGTTATACATTTCTGAAAAGTTTTTGGATTCAACAGCTTGAAGATTATTTGAGATAATCCAGACATTTTAACTTGTTAGATCCATACTATGTGGTGTTAAAAACATAGTTATGCCACAAAACTTATTTCATTTAATTTTCATAACAACTGAGACTTAGCACGTAAGTAATTTTTCCAAGAAGGTACACAGCTAGTACAAGTTTTCTAAATAAAAAACCTGATAGATTAAACCATTTTTTTGTAGTTTAATATAGTTTATTTTTATGGGCTTGATTACTTCCTTTAAAAATTTAATTCTAGGCCCTTGTTTAGAATGTTGTCCCTTTGTGCCAAGGTTGTAGATTCGATCCCTAGTCAGAGCACATACAAGAATCAACCAATGAATGCATAACTAAGTGGACCAACAAAATCAATGTTTTTCTCTCTCTCCCCTACCTTTCTTCTCTCTCTCTCTAAAAATAAGTGAAAATAAAAATTAATAAAAGTACCATTGATATATATTTAAAAAATTAATTCTAAAAAAACACAAGGCAAAATTTAGCATCTAAACCATTACTAAGTGTACAGTTCAGTGTACAGTGTAATGTTAAGTATATTCACACTGTTCTGCAACTTATCTACAGAACTTTTCATCTTCAAAAACTAAAACTCTGTATCCATTAAACAATCCTCATTTTCCTTTCTGCACAGCTCCTGGCCATTCTACTTTCTGTTTCTATGAATTGGACTGTTCTAGATACCACATATAAATAGAATCATACAGTATTTATCTTTTTGTGACTGGCATATTTCACTGAGCATAATGTCCTCAGATTCATCTATATTGTAGCATGTGTCAGAATTTCATTTCCTTTTAAGGCTTAATTATATTGCACTGTATGTATGGGGACGAAATTTTGTTTAGTCATCACCCATCAATGGACAACTTGGGTTGCTTCCACCTCTTTGACTATTGTAAATATACTGTTGTGAACATGGATATGCGAATATCTCTTCAAGATCCTACTCAGTTGTTTCAGATATACGAGGTCTGTCCAGAAAAAAGTCCAGCCATTGTTAATATAACAACAATGGTTCGCAGGACATTGATGTAACCTGGCAGCCAAGGAGAGTGGACTGGAATGCACATGTGTGAACAATGATGACTTCACTGTACTAGTCAGTGGGGGCGGTAGACGCCATTGAGTTAGAATGTGTACTGTGTGGCTACCACATTCAAAATGAGTGACTAGAGCAATTAATCTGCATAAAATTTTGCATTGAGCTTGCACATTCCTCCATCAAAACTGTTCAGATGGTTCAGAAGTCCATAGCTATGGGAAGCTGGTGAGTGGCTGCTGCATCATGACAATGCACCTGCTCATGCATCATGTTTCGTGCACAGTGTTATCACCCAGGTGACTCAGCCCCCCTATAGCCCAGATTTGGCACCCTGTAACTTCTGACTTTTCCCCAAACTAAAATCACCTTTGAAAGGGAAGAGATTTCAGACCATCAATGAGATTCAGGAAAATATGGTGGGGCAGGTAGTGGCATTGGGAGAACTCTGTGAGGTCCTGATGTGCCTACTTTGAAGGGGACTGAGGCATCACAGTCCTATGTACAATGTTTCTTGTATCTTGTATCTTCTTCAATAAATGTCTCTATTTTTTGTATTCTGTGGGTGGATACCCTCTGGACAGACCTTGTATACCCAGATGTGGGATTGCTGAATCATACAGTAGTTCTGCTTCCATATTTTGAGGCACTCCCATAGTGCTTCTTTCATAATAGCAGCACCATTTTTACCTTCCCACCAGGAATATACAATTATTCTTATTTCTCCATATCCTCACCAACACTTGTATCTATTTTTTATAGTACTCATCATAATGAGTGTGAGAGGATATCTCTCTCCCTTAATGATTAGTTAATTGAGCACTGTTTTCTATGCTTGTTGGCCATTTGTATATCACCTCTGGAGAAGTGTCTAATCATATCCTTTGTCCATTAATTTTTTTCTTATTTTCAGTTATACAATATGATGTTATCAACTGTAGTCATCATGTTTCACATTAGATCCTCAAACCCATTCATCTTATAGTTGAAAGATTGTATCCTTTTACCAACTTCTCCCTATTTTCTCCACACCCAGTCCCTGGCAACATATTTTCTACTGTCTTTTTTTGAGTTTGTTTTTTTTTTTTAAAAAAAAAAAAAGATCCACACTTCAGTGTTACCATGCAACATTTGTCTTTGCCTGGTTTATGTCACTTAGCATATACCCTCATGGTATATCCATGTTGTTTCAAATGGCACCATTTCCTTCTTTCTCATGGCAAGTAATACTCCGGTATGTGTTTATCACATCTTTATCTGGTATGTGCTTATCACATCTTTATATATTCTTCTGTTGATGGATACTTAGGTTATTTCTATATTTTGGCTGTAGAGATTAATGCTCCAATGAACATGAGAGTACAGATATCTCTTCAGTACCCTGTTTTCATTTCCTTTGGATATATACAGAGGAGTCAGATTTCTGGATGATATGATAGCCCTGTTTAAATTTTTTGAGGAACCTCCATACTGTTTCCCATAGTGATTAAACCAATCTATGTCCCCACCAACAGGTTATGAGGGTTCCCTTTTCTCCACACCCTAGTCAGCATTTGTTATCTTCTGGGTTTTTTTTTTTCTTCAATTTATCTCTTCTCTTTTTGATAATAGCTATTCTAGCAGGTGTGAGGTATCTCCTTGTGGTTTTGATTTGCATTTCTTTCCCCGATGATTAGCCGTGTTAAGCAATTTTTCATATGCCTATTGATCGTTTGTATATCTTCTTGGGAAAAAGGTTTACATATATTTAAATATATAATCTCTATTATATTTTTCCATTACCATTTTAGTCCCCTTTTGACCTCCTCCCCAACCCCAGCAACCACCCATTTTAAAATCAGATCATATTTTGTTTTGTTTCTGCCATTGAGTTTTATGAGTTCTTTATATATTTTGGGTATGAACCCCTATTCAGATAGATATGTGACTTTCAAATATTTTTGCCCATTCTATAGGTTGCTTTTTCATTTTGTTGAAGGTTTCCTTTGCTATGCAGAGGTTTTTAGTTAGATATAGACCCACTTCTTTATTTTCGCTTTTTTGCCTTTGCTTTTTACATCAAATCCAAAATTATTTTCCAGCACCCGTATCAAGTACCTTATCCTCTGTTTTATTCTAGGAGTTTTATTTCAGGTTTTGTCCACTTTATAATTGGGTTATTTTGTTGTCATTGAGTTATAGGCATTTTTACATATTCTACCCCCTTCTCAGATACATGATTCACAAATATTCAATGCCATAGATTGACTTTTCACTCTCCGTTGACTGTGTTGACACACAAAATTTTTTAAAAAATTGTTGTATTCTCATTTATCTATGTTTTTGTTGTTATTGCCTATGCTTTGGTGTCATAGCCAAGAAAGCATTGTCAAATCCAATGTCATGAATCTATTCCCTTGTGTTTTCTTCTAGGCATTTTATAATTTTAACTCTTAAAAGTTTAGGTCTTTGATTAATTTTCATTTGTGATATAAAGTAAAGGTCCAACTTTATTCCTTTTCATGTGGATATCTAGTTCTCTCAACACCATTTGTTGAAGAGACTGTCTTTTCCCCATTGAGTGGTTGTTGCACCCTTGTTGAAGATCATTTGACAATATATACAAGGGATTTTCTCTGGGCTCTCTATTCTGTTTCACTGGTCTATATTATCTGTCTTTATGTCAGTACTATGGACTGTTTTACTTAATGAAACTATAACATGTATATTTGGAGTTATTTTGTAATTTACTATTTCATTGGATTTTAGGAATACTTGTTCTCAGTGTTTTAATTTCTATTTTGTTTCATTTTATAATTTTTTTAGTGACCAGTCCTATGTGATTAGTTTTGTGGTTCCTAATCAGAAAAGGTTGACACTTTTGGCACAACAGAAAGGGGTGGAAGGAACTTGGGTTGATATCTGCAATAACCCTGCCATGGAAGCTGAAATACTGAAAGAAATTAGAGAAGCTGCTAATGCTAGTAAGTAAGAAATTGCTTGACTTTTAGTACCTTAAAATCATTTAATGGTGTTTTGTGCACTGGGTTTTTCAAGATGTCTATTTATTTGTTTTGTTTTAATAATAAAATACATGGTTGGAAAACCTGTTTCTTAAATATGTATAATGAATTTCCATATTGGAGGGATTCTTACATGTTATATAGTAGAATAACCTATCTAGTTATTTATTGAATGTAACAACATCCCTGCTAAGTGGTCATCTAGCCTGTATTTGGAATGGTCCATCTTTGTTCTGATAGTTTATAATGATGTGTCCTTGTGTGGATCTTTTATTGTTTATGTTTATCATATATAAACATTCCACATCACATCACTTGGTGTGGAGTCCTTCAATCTAGCAGTCTCTGCCCTTCAGTTCTAGGAAATATCTGTGTATCCTTTTTTGTTTGTTTGCTCTTCTTTCAGTTTTCCTCTCCAAATTCTGTATTTGTGTTTTTATGTGGGACTATTTTTATCTGGATGTAGGACCTCTAGCTTTAGTCCTCTAATTTTATGGGGTTTTTTATGTTTTTTTTTTTCTTTTGTTTTCTACATCATTCTTTTTGTTTGTACTCTGGCAGTGCCCTCATCTTTATCATCTCTGTCTTTTGAATTTATAATGTCAGAATTTTATTTTCCAGAGCTCTTTCCTATTTTCTCAGTGTTCTTTCAATAACATTCTCTTATTCTTTCATGGATGCAGTCAATATGTCATCTCTTACTCCTCTGAGGATTTTAAAGGGATTCGTCCTATGCTATTTTCTTTTGTTATTGACTGTTTCCTCCAAGTTCCACTGTCTGCTTGCTTTGGTCATGGCCTCTCATGTATGCTGATCCTTGTATGTCCATTCACATTTGACAATGAGGTATTGAAAACTTGTTTGTAAATTTTATTGGGCTTCACAGGAAAGATACTCAAATGTTAGTGTCTTGGGTCATTCCATTTCTCCAAAGATGGATTATTAGCCTGACTACCAGTATTCTGGTAGCCAAATAGATGAAATTGGAAAGGGCTGTGAGTGGAGTAAATGAGTCTTAATCTCACTGAATCCTTCTGTTGCCACCTTTAGCCCCTCCCTCTACTGTACCTATGTCCTTGGGTCCAGAGTCCCTAGTTCAGTTTTACCAAAAAGGAAATGTGTCTCCAGCCTGGTTGGGGAAGAGCAGGGTAAAGAACAACTGTCTTCTGAGCAGTATGCTGCTCATCTCTGCCTGTATTCAGAGATATAATCTCAGGAGCTAGGTTTAATCCTTGTTGCCAGTTGGCTATTAGTTCCCTTGGTTCCTAATCAGTGACTGCTAGTTCGTTTGCTTTTGGTCTTCTAAAATTTTGTTGAACTCGCTCACCCAGTGTCCTCTTTCTTTTGTTTCAGTTTGTTTTCCTTGTGGTTAATGCATTTTTAATTTTTTAAATTATTTTAAAGCTTTTAAGTTATTTTCCAGGGGAGCAGAAAGAACTTTGTCACCTTCATGTCTAATTGGAAGCTGTTAGCCTAGTTTTAACGTGTAGCTTTCCCTCCTAAAAAGTAATAGTATCTTTGGTCAAAATGGAGGTGTAGGTAAACATGGCTCACCTGCTGACACAACCACATCAAAATTACAACTAAACTACAGAACAGCCATCCATCAGAACTGTCAGAAATCGAGTTGAATGGAACTCTGGCAACTACAGAATTTAAGAAACCACATCCATCCAGACTTGTAGGAGGGGTGGAGATGCAGAAAGGGTCCCACATTTAGGTGTTGTAGATAAAAGTTAGGGAGGGATATCGCTGGAGCAAGGAGACGCAGCCCCACACCAGGGCCCTCAGCTGAGGGATCCAGTGTCAAGAAGATAAGCCCCGATATCTTCTGGCTGTAAAAACCAGTGGGATTTGAGTGGGTGAAAAGAACTACTAGATTCTAAGAAGTGCCTATAAGGGCTTACACTCTGATTTATTCAAACTCACTCCCTTTGAGCTCCAGCACCAGGGGGTCAGCTTGAAAGGCACCAGCAGCATGCAGGGAGGAACTGAAGTGTCTGGCATCGGGGCGAGAACTGGGAGTCAGTTTTCTCCCAGACAGAAATGTTGGCAGAGGCCATTGTTCCTTTTCTGAGCCCTTGCCCCACAGAGCACCAGGCACCATATCTGAGTTTCCATCAACCTGGCTGACAGAGTTTGCTGTGCTCTAGGGAATCCCTGAGGCTCCAAACCATCCAATTTACAGCTCACCCAAGCTGTTAACAATGGTTTTTCCATATGAATAGCTGGTCTGTACTCAGGCTTCACATTCTCCTAAACCCTTTGAAACAAGCAACAACCAGACTCCTCAAGTCCCTAAGCCCCATACAATTGGCTAAGCAACCCTAGGCCTAGCACTAGCAGCAGCCAGCTTTGGAACACAGTTTGGCTCCAACACAAGTAACAGCCATCTGCAGATTGCTTTGTAGCTCATTCTGGGTGGCCCCGGGTTAAACTCATGTTGGGGCTGACCTTGGCCTGCACCACCCAGGAAACTCCAGAGCCCACACACCTAGTGGACAGCTACAGACTACATAAGAGCACCATCACGCCACCCCTGCACAGGTGATCCTCCATGGAGGGCAGATATTGCTCGTCAGTAGTCAACAGCCAGTTCTTGCAGCTGATTGTCCTGGATAAATCCTTCTAGTTGACCTGCCAACAGCAATCAGAGTTTAACCAGAAGAGGAGGGTGTACTCAGCCCACACAGAGGATGCATGTTGAGTACCCAGCTTGGGTAATAGGGGAGGCTGTGCCAATGGGCCCTACAGGACACCTACTACATTAGGACATGTTACCAAGACAGGGAATCATAGCAGCTCTACCTAATACACAAAGGGAGGTTGCCAAAACAAGGAGATAAAGAAACATGGCCCAAATGAAAGAACAGGTCAAAACTCCAATAAAAGAACTAAACAAAATGGAGATAAGCAATCAATCTATCAGATGCACAGTCAAAACACTGGTTATAAGGATGCTCAAGGAATTTAGTGAGAACCTCAGTAGCATAAAAAAAAAGATCCAGTCAGAAATGAAGGATACACTAATGGAAATAGAGAACAATTTACAGGGAATCAACAGCAGAGTGGATGAAGCCGAGAATCAAATCAATGATATGGAACATAATGAAACAAAAAGACAATCAGAGCACCAAGAAGAAAAAAGAATCTAAAAAAGGGCACAGTGTAAAGAGCCTCTGGGACAACTTCAGGTATATCCAACATTCACGTCATAGGGGTGCCAGAAGGAGAGAAAGAGCAAGAAATTAGAAATCTATTTGAAAAAATAATGGAAGAAAACTTCCCTAATTTGGTGAAGGAAATAGACATGCAAGTCCAGGAAGTACAGAGAGTCCAAAACAAGGTGGATGCAAAGAGGCTCACTCCAAGACACATCATAATTAAAATGCCAAAGGTTAAAGGTAAAGAGAGAATCTTAAAAGCAGCAAGTGAAAAGCAATTAGTTAACTTCAGGGGCGTTCCATAAGACTGTCAGCTGATTTTTCAAAAGAAACTTTGCAGGCAAGAAGGGATTGGCAAGAAATATTCAAAATGAAGAAAAACATGGACCTACAGCCAAGATTGCTCTACTCAGCAAAGCTATGATTTAGAATCAAAGGGCAGATAAAGTGCTTCCCAAACAAGGTAAAGCTAAATTTAGGAGTCATCATCACCAAACCATTATTACACGAAATGTTGAAGGAACTTATTTAAGAAAAAGATCAAAAGTATGAATAATAAAATGGCAGTAAACACATACCTGTCAACAAATGAGTCTAAAAGCAAACTAAGCAGACAAGAAGAACACAGATAGAATCATAGATACGGAGAGCGTTTTGATAGTTGCCATATGGGAAAGGGTGTGGGGAGAATGGGTGAAGAGGTAAGGGGATTAAGAAGTACAGATTGGACCTCAGTTGGTTCTGGCCAAGGTGGAGGCATAGGTGGAAACGCTTCACTTCCTTGCATAATTAAAAGAAGGATAACAACCAATTTAAAAACAATAAAACAACCAGAACTGCTAGGATATCAAACTGCATTGAAGTCCAACAACCAAGGAATTAAAAATAGTATAAAAAATGGAGAAGCCAAAGACCTTATATGTACACCCCATGGACATGAACTAAGGTGGGGAGAATGCCAGGAGAGTGGGGGAGAAAAAAACAAAAACAAAGCAAAGAAGTACAAATTGGTGGTCATAGAATATCCATGGGGATGTAAAGTCCAGTATAGAAAATGGAGTAGCCAAAGAACTTACATATATGACCCATGGACATGGACAATGGTGTGGGGACTGCCTGAGGGAAGTGGGGGTGATGGGTGGAACAGACAAAGGGGGGAAAATTGGGACAACTGTAACAGTATAATCAGTAAAATATGTAAAAGAAAAAAATATAACAAAAGTATAGTATAATAAATACATAAAAATAAAAGTATCACTTTTCCGATTGTCAGTTACCAATATTTACTATAAATATTGGACAATATAGAAGATTATAAAGGGGTAATTAAAAATCACTTGGCAGTCATTATGTTTGGGTGGTGGCATTACTTTCTGGTGTATATACTTTACCTATCAACCTCACTGATATCGGTCTAAGCCAGTAGATACAGATTGCATTATAATTTTTAGTAACTAAATAGTATTCCAGTATAAGCATATCCACTTGAGTTCCTGTTTTTGGATGACTTTAACTTTTTCCCTGACTGTAAACAAATAATGACACATATCTTGTATCCTCAGATATTTTCTTATGTAATAATTTTTTTAGTATGAGCCTCTAAAAAATGGAATTTCTGAGACAAAGAAAATGTATATTTTCAAGGCTTTTCCTATGTTGCCAAATCCTATTTCCCCAGAAAAACTGGACTAGTTTATACTCCTATCATAAATGCACAAGCACATCTATTTTCCTAACCAGGCTATGATCATTAATTTTTTAAATTAACTGCTTAGGTTCCATTTTGCTTTCAAAATAGAAGTAGTAATGTTACTTAAAAATTGATTTTGAAAAACTATTTTTCCTCAAGAACATTCTTATAGTCAAATCTGAATACTGTAAAGTTATTTAAATAACAGTTGCCTATTAGAACTGTAAAGACAGTGACTTAATGGTTTTTCTCTTAATGGTAGTTTCTTAATTATGGTATTACTAATATAGCATGCCTTTGATATTAATATCATCAGGCTACCAGGATTTTATTGATACACATCCTGATTTTTTCCTTTAAATGTATTTCAAAAAATATTTCAGCCAGTAGGCTGCTGTTCTTAGTAATTCTCAATGTATTAGTGAAATAGAATTTTATTATTTTAAATTTTTTAAAAATTATTTATTTTTAGAGAGATGGGGAAGGAGGAAGAAAGAGAGGGAGAGAAGCATCAATGTGTGGTTGCCTCTCACGTGGCCCCCCCACTGGGGACCTGGCCCACAACCCAGGCATGTGCCCTGACTGGGAATTGAACCATCAACCCTTTGGTTCACAATCTGTGCTCAATCCACTGAACTATACCAGCCAGGGCTATTTTTTTTTAAGATTTTATTTCTTAGAGAGAGGGGAATAAAGGGAGAAAAAGGGAGATAAACATTGATGTGAGAGAGAAACATGGATCACTTGCCTCTGACCTACCCCAAGTGAGGACCTGGCCCACAACCCAAGCATGTACCCTGACTGGTATTTGAACTGGTGACTTTTTGGTTCTCAGGATGGTGCTCAACCCACTGAGCCACACAAGTCAGGGTTGGAGGAGAATTTGATTTCAATAGTTTATCATTGCGTATGAACTAAATGGCAATACTGTGTAAAGTCAAGCTGTATCACAATCAGGTGGAAAATAGAATCAAGTTCCAGGACCCGCTTGGCTCCCATAACTTTGCTGAAATGAGGAATGAAATTGAACAACTCATAAGTAAGATAATGAACTAAATGTAATAATCATAAGCTTTTCTGTCACAAAGATTTCTCTTGCCAGCCTTTTGCTTGAAATTATAATTTTAGGACTTATGCCAAAAAGTATAAAATAGTCGATTGTATTCAACCATATCTGTCTGAGTTTATACGTATTTCATAGCAGTCTTTTTCATGTTTTAAATATAAGTGTGAGGTATATGTAGTATAAGAATGCAAAGTATGGCATTGTTTGGGGGGGGCTAGAAAAATTGCCCTTTGCTTCCCCCTGCTGGTCACATTTCATAGTGTTCTAGATAATTCATATAAAAATGCCACGTGTAAGATCATTTTTGGTTTTTCTTTCCAGTAGTCTTTGCTACTTGTTGACAATTAATTCTGTTTATAGGAACTGTGTGATTGCTCTTTGCTCTCTATAGGCTGTGGTGCTAGATAATATTTAGGAAACCTCTAATGTAGCCTTTTTTTTTCTTTTGGCTTGAACAGAAATTTAGTTAACAAAGATTAAATATAGGAACTTTTATAAAGGTGCTGAATTTACTTGTGTGCAACTGCAGTAATGTGCCTGCCTTGTCCCAATTTTGTCAGTGTTTGTGGAATAGAACCTGTGTTAAGTAGGGACAGTAATATGACATAAAAGGTTTTGGAACCAAATCTGTAGTTGAGAATTGTACTCTTTCCTTGAGATTCAGATGTGACCTTGGGAGCAGATTGGCTTATTTCAGGCACCCTTCATAACTGAGCTGTAATATATAAACAAAGTAGACCTGGTTAATTTGATCAAGTTTTTGTTCTTTTACTACCTCTTTAGACATTACTTTTAGGAAGTTGGTTCTAAGTAATTTGGAAGATTATTTTTCACACACAACTTTACATTCTCTCGTTTTAATGAGAAACTCACTAATTCAAACAAGCTTTCATAAAACTCAGACTAGTATTTGAATAAAAACTCCCATGAATTTGAGTTCTTTTGTACTTGTCACTGAAACGAAGTTGTTCCTAGAGTCACCTAGGCTATTAGCAGTAGTTTTTAAACATGCAGATGCTTGCTTCTTCAAAATTGCTGTTTTAAATAAGTGGATATAAGATAAAGCTCATCTGTAGATACTTATTACTGTTAATGGGCCTTAAGAATTTTAAGGATGAGCTTGTATGAATAATAAGTAACTTAAATGTCATTTGTTGAATTAAAAACTATTGAATATTGTATCGATTGCTTCTATGTCCTTATTATATTTCAATATGTTGAGTAGTCTATTTCAAATAATATGTGCTGCATCATATACCATTTAAAAATATGAAATTCACAACCCTCTTTTTGATTCTGATTTCGACATATAATAGAGGTAATGAAAAAGTTGTCTAGAGGCTTAATTTTCTGTAGAATGAATTAGTAAATCTGTATACATTTATTGGAGGCTCTCAGTGTAGCCCTGTGGATGGCAGTAAACAAAGCAAAAACCCTGCTTTCATGGAGCTTACATTCTAACAGCCAAGACAAATATATGATACATTGGGTGGTATTTTTTTTTGAAGAAAATATAGTAGAAGAAGATATAGAGAGACAAAGGGACTTGGGTTTTGCTATGAGTGATCAGGGAAGTCCGCTTTGAGGAGGCAGCATTTGAGTGGACACCTGGATGAAGTAAGAAAGCAAGGCGTGCATTCCACACAGAAGGAATGACAAGTAGAAAGACTTTGAAGAGAGAGGGTGTCTACACGTATATTAGAATAAAAGCTACATAGACCAAAACTATCCAACTGAAGCAATTTGTATATGCTTTGAGAAATATAAAATGAAATTGTAAGATAGTGGTATCATTAATTAACTAACATACAATTAAGTTTACCTCATCACCTGCACCATCTGGTTAAATCCTGAAGAATTAATCTTTCTTGTTGTTTCTCTCCCACCCTCCCCACTCCTCCCCCACCTTCCTCCTCTTTTCAGTGAAGCTGGAACGTTTTGAAATTCCAATCAAGGTTTGCTTAAGCCCGGAGCCATGGACCCCTGAAACTGGTTTGGTCACTGATGCTTTCAAACTGAAAAGGAAGGAACTGAAGAACCATTACCTCAAAGACATTGAGCGAATGTATGGGGGCAAATAAAATGCTGCTTCCTCTCTTGACAGTTGTGCAGAAGGGGGCCTCACGGTTTTCAGTTCTAAAATTTTAAGCCTTGTTGAGCTGTTACAATGTAAAGTATATCTTTCTAAAGATATGGAAATAAAAAACCAAAAGTGATTAAAATAATTGTTGAGTCAAATTTAACTTAGTTTTGCATAGTTCTAGTGAAGCTGAAATTGAAAAGTTATTTCCCTTTAGCTGTGTTGTTCTTAATTTTAGAGTAAAAATTCTGTTTTTAAAAATTAGCCTAAGATACTTGTTTTTATTGGAAAAATATTTAATGTAGAACAAAATAAATTGGAATTAGAATAGAATGTAGTTTGAAGGAACTTTGCAGCTTCGGATGTCTGTTGTCTTTCTAGTTCAGAAGAAGTTTAAAAATAATAAGCATGACAAGAATATATATTAACACTACTCAATGCAGAAGTGCTACAGGCCTTTAAAATTCTCTTCCAACCATTTATCCTGAAGGGAAAATTCAGTCATAATAAGAGAATCAACACCTTGGGAACCATTTTAGGATTCATAATTGTTGCATAGATTAGACATAGAATTATTGTTTATTGTGAATCATTACAGTGCCTGAAGAAAGAATAAAATGACACAGACACACCAAAAATATCTAGTAATATATTTGAAGGGAAATCGAACTGCTTTTTTTGAAACTTGGAAGTCTAAAATCAGTAACTGTAATTATTTGAATGACTTAAGAGTACTTAAGTACATTTGAAAAAATGTTGAAAATTGTCTTTCTCTGTTCAAAATGTAAGGCTGAGACCAAGAGTAAAATGACAGAAAGTGAATCAAATTTTAATAGGAAACATTTTTTCTCTGTTAGAAAAGGTGAGGCAATCGTATTTAAAATTATGACCCTTGCACAGCACTGAACCTGGGAAAGAATTTGGACTCTGAATTTGTCTTTGATAACAGGGACTGATTTTAAAATGTGCTTATATTAAACTATACTTGTAAGTTAGGATCTGTTTGCAGTTGCTGATTGGATTCTTGAACAATAGCTCGGATTTCAGAAAGCCTTTCATTTTGCTTTAATTTTAGCAAAACAGGTTATGATGAATGACTTCCCCAATATCTTGTTTGAACCTATGAATGATTAAATAATGTGGATGAGCTTGGGGAAGTTAAAGGGACAAACACACTTTTACACTTTTTTCCTGTTTGTGAAAAGACTTTAGAAACTGGACAATGAGAAAGGAAATTACTCAATAAGGACTCATATTTGTGCAGTAACTCAGTGTGTGGGCTTCTTTTTGAATCTTTAATTAAAATCGGGGATTATATATCCCTGATAAATATTCACACTTGAACCATAGTTACTGTAAACAGCAAACATTCTTAATACTGTTACTCTTTGCACTTTTTTTCTTAATCATTTTATATACATACATACATACATACAGATATGTATGTATATATGTTGCTTATATTGCTTTGTACAGATGTGGGCCACCACTGCAACAAAATACATTCTTTTTGCTCTAAGATATTTTAAGGAAAATATTTAAATGTTATGTATATGGTGGTAAAAAAGGAAAATTCATCTGGTTTTATTATAAGCAAGAATGAAGGTTTTTGTAGAGATTGCTGTTCAATGTTCTGCCATGTAAAATTTGAGGCAAGTTCTCCATGCACTTATGTACATGTGAGTGTTCTCATTCTTCCCAACTTGCCTTTGAGGAGTGACAAACTGTTATTATCAGGTAGACTGCTATTCAGCTTCTTCTATTCTTGGCCCACTGTTAATCCTTTAAGAATGATTGCTTTAGACTTTTTCAATATGTGACATATTCCCATATTTGGAATGGTGATTTTAAATGTGCAAGTGCACACATATTCAGATATTTGCACCCCACCCACTTCCATCTCTCGAAAGCTAGAACACTGCCAACTAATCTGTTGTATAGGTCCTTTAGAAACACGTTATTAACACTTAAGGTTGGGTGCTGCTAATTCTTTGCGAAAATCCAGATACTGTCAAGGGACCAGGGAGATGCTAATGTCCCTGATTTTTCATTAGGAAATACACATATTTATGTGGACAGATCTTTCCATATTCATAGTGACTTTTTGAAAAATTAAGCCTAAAGATTTTGATCCTACATTTTTATACATGTTTAAATCACTCACTGTTGTTACTAAATGTCAGCCATTGAAATGAAGTATGCTTTAAAAATTTACTAGTTATGTACATTTCTAAGTTGATCACTTGTGACCTTTGCTTTAATTACATTGAAGTATCTTGCCTCCTTGATATTTGTATTGATTTTTTTTTCTAGAATGGAGGTATAATTGTATGGCTTTTCAGAACTGAGATACAGGTGAATGACTGAAAAAGTCAGAAGTTAAGGGAAGTCGTACTTCTTTGGTCACAAAGGCTGATGAATAATCCTCACCTATATTTTCTTGGTAGCGTAGGACAGATGTTTCTGAGGTAAAATGAAAACAGGTTAAAGACTGTGTGGTATTTGGGATTTGGAAATAAATATTTTAATTTTCAAATGTAGTTACAAAATAGAACGTATTCATATTTGTACTTTATGTTTAAGTGCATGATTACAGGATTGTTACTTTGATTTCTATGTTTATTGATGAAAAGCTGTTCTTGTTTTTAAGTTTACACTTGTATCTTAAGAAATAAATTCACCCATGTTATCAAGCTAATTTGTGCTTATTTATGCATTGAGATAAAATCTGCAAGTTTGAAGAATATTAGCCAAACTTTAAATACATATATTTTAAAGCACTCATATTTAAGTTTACAGAATTGCATTAAGCAGTTAACTTGGATTTTGTAAGATCCATCCACATTCCAATTTGTAGTGTTTGAACCCAAAGCTGTTACTTTGATGCAGTTAATAGGGTAGAACCCCTTTAACACTGATAACATGGGACAAAACGTAGCCATGTTGTGTGGATTATTAGTAGCTGCTAATAAATGATGACTTTTGCATTTCATCTATTTTTTTTTAGATTGTATTTATTTATTTTTAGAGGGAAAGGGAGTGAGAAAGAGGGAGATAAACATCAATCATGGCATGTACCCTGACTGAGAATCGAACCACTGGTGACTTTCCACTTTATAGGACAGCACCTGACCAACTGAGCTACACTGGTCAGGGCTTGCCTGATTAAAATTTATGGAAAAATTCATTTATCTGAGTTATATGAGGGTATATATAAAATAATGTTAGAGCTCTATAAACAGACTGCCTCAATCTGTTTCCTGGCTTTGCCATTTAGTAGCTTTGTGACTTTACATCCCTCAGCAGCATTTCTCCATCTGGAAAAGTGGGGTTGACTGATAATAGGACCTAGCTCATGCGATGGTTATGAGGTAACATGAGTCAATCCACAGAAAGTGTTTAAAACAGCAAGCTTATGTTAGCTATCATCATTGTTGTATCCAGACAGCATTCATCACTCAGGTTGTTCAATGTATTGACTAGCACACTCAGGACCTTAAAGGATTGATTGGCTGTCACTGAAGACTGTAGTAAGAGTTCTGGTTTTAGAGGTGAGCAAACCGGGACTCATTCCACCACTAGTTTTGTAGCCACAGACAAATCTTGTAACACTGTTTCACCCTCTTAAGTTTAGTTTCTTCCCTTTTATTAAGAAAGACTGGACTTTAAGAAAATATGTCCTTTGCAAAAAGGGGAAGGTGAATGGCAGAAGACATAAGGTCCATCACCACCAGGTTTCATGTTGTAATTTTGCTGTCCCAAGGTGTTTTGTTTTTGTTTTAAATGATGTTCTGTGTTCCAAGTTTTCTGGGGAGGGAGTTGTTTCTGTATTCATCATGCATGAAGCAGTTTTTTCTGCTTCAATCTTTTGCTGGGGTGAGGTGGGTGGTGTGAGTGAGGGAGGTAGTGGATCTGTGTGTGTGTGTGTGTTTTAAACTGTTGCCTGTCTTTGTAAATGATTACAATACACATTGTTGGTTTCCTGTACATTTTCCTTTATTTCACTTAGCATAGCTTTCATTTTTTCATCTAATTTGCGACCAAATTCAACCAATTCTATGAGCATCCTGATTACCAGTGTTTTGAACTGTGCATCTGATAGGTTGGCTATCTCTTCGTCGCTTAGTTGTATTTTTTTCTGGAGTTTTGATCTGTTCTTTTCATTTGGGCCATTTTTCTTTTTCTCAGGGCACCTGTTACGTAGTAAGGGGCAGAGCCTTAGGTGTTCACCAGGGCAGGGTAACCCAGTCACTGCATTGTGACACTGTATGTGGGGAAGGGGTCTGAGGGAACAATGGCACTTGCTCTGCTCTCTGCTGGCTTTCAGTCACTTATCCCACTACCCACAAGAAAATTGGGCCCTTCTGGTGCTGATTCCTGGGTGGGTGGGCTTGTATACATTCTATGACCCTGTGGGTCTCTAGACCCACGAACTCTCCTGTGAGTCTGGGAGTTTCTCCCGCTGCCACCTTGACCCCCACAGGTGTTTTAATCAGTGGTTTGAGGCTTTATTTCCCCATTCTGGGACTCCAGGTTGTAAGGTCTGTCTCGCTCCCTATTTGTTCCTCCCGGTTTATCTGCCTGTGTATGTGGGACCGCCAGCTCCACCAGCTGCTGCCATAGCCTTGTCGGCCAGGTGCAGCCTTGTGTCCCCTGCTCCACAATCCAGTGCTGGGTCCACCAGCCACCACCTTGCTGAGAGTCCTCTCCCTGTGCCCATCACCGCCCCTCCTACTGGTCTAGATGAATGTGTCTTCTTTAACTCCTTGGTTGTCGGACTTCCATACAGTTTGATTTTCTGTCAGTTCTGGTTGTTTTTTTTTTTATTTATTTATAAATTGTGTGTTTTTTTGGTTGTGTGAGGAGGCACAGTGCGTCTACCCATGCCTCCATCTTGGCCAGAAGTCTACCCATATGTTCTTGATGTAGCTTTCCACGTGGAGAAAGGGTCCAAAATGTTTATTTACAAAATACCTTAAGTATCATATCCTTAGGGACAGCTGGTCTGAGCTCTCTAAAATTGAGTTAAGTGCCCCCCTCTGGGACCCATAGCACTGCCTGCTTATTGATAGTGATAAAATAACCACACCTGACAGAGCATTTAATATGTTCAAGGCATTATGCTAGGTGCTTTACAAGCATTATCTTATTCAATCCTTGCCACAGAAATCTTATAAGCATTTATTATTATCTCTGTTTCACAGAAGAAGGAACTGGGGCACAGAGAAGTTGAGTTTCTTTACTCAAGGTAACACAGCTGGTAGGTGGCCAAGGCAGAACTAAAATGCAAGTTTGTTTAAGGCTGGAGCTGCTGCTCATAAGCACTATGTTCTATGTGCCTCTAATAGGACCTTTATCACATGGTGGTGTAATGGTATGGGTAGGCCCGGCACCCTAGAATGTTCACTCCATCACGGCCTAGGAAAGTCTAATGTGTATCCCCAACCTAGAAAAACATTATGAATGAAGAAAAACAAAAGCCCAAGATTTCCACCAGATGGCGCTGTGGGAGTCCAAGGGAAAAGTGCCCTCAGGAATTTTTCGTTCCTATTCCTTTCCCACAGAACACCCCAAGTGTCATGTTGTTTTCTTTCCCTCTCCAGAGAAGGCTGAGTTGGTGAGAGAAATGGTTTCAAGATAATGCTCAGCCATGAATTGACACAAATTTTACAATTTAATTTATGACTTTATGTTTTGGCTCCAAACCCTTTTATTTTTATTTTTCTTTATTTTTATGGTTGACACTATTATGAGTGTCCCCATTCCACCCCATCACCCCTCCATCACCTCCCATGCCTGCCTCCACCCAGTCCCTGCTCTCTATTTCCTCTGGTTTTACCACATTGTTGTCTGTGTCTGTGGGCGGCCGCAAACCCTTTTAGATTCATGCACTTCTTTCAAAGATCTCAAAGTGATTCTCAGATTCTTGTCACCATTTGCAAGCTAAAATTAAAATTTGAACTGCCCAAAGCATTGAAGGAGGATGTGCAGTGACATGGAAAGGTTTCCTGACTGGGAGTCAGGAGACTTGGATTTTGATGGCTTTGCTATTAACTAATGGGGGACTTCAGGTCCTTCTCTTTACTGGACTTCCATATTCTCAGCTGGAAAATAAGGGGGTCAGGTGAGTCATACAACAGAGATGCTGTTTGTTTGTTATTTTTATGCCGGAATCTATACAAAGGATGTCATACAGAAAGATTATAGAGTGGTGGTAATAAAGATTATGGACCCATTTCAAGTCTCAGCTTAGGCACCTACAAGCTACATGACTTTGGGCAACTTACCTAACCTCTCTGGGCCTCAGTTTCCTCATCTGTGTAGTATGAATCATATTGTACCTACCTCACAGCATTCTTATAAGGACTGAGAAAATGCATATGAAGTGCTAACACAGTGCTTGGTGCACGTAAGCTTTCAGTAAAAGCTATTATAAAGATGATGATCACATTTTAACAACTTTATCTAGAATTAAGGTATACATTTAATAGTACCTTAGGAAGGAGGCTTTACGTAATAAACCTCAGTCAGGGCTTCCTGTTTTATAAGTATTAGGGTAAATATTTCATGGGTACACAATAAGGATAAGTATGCAATGAAGAGAGAGCTGCAAAAGTAACTACAAATAACTGGAATCCTCAGACATTGTTGGTAGAAGTACAAAAGAATGCAGTAACTTTGGAAAAAGGTTTGGCATCTTATAAAACTAAACTACATCTTCCCAGTGACCCTGCATTCCCACTCCTAAGTATTTATATAGGAAAAAGGAAAACATATATTCCCCAAAGGATCTGTATGAGAAAATTCATATCAGCTTTATTTTCAATAACCAGAAACCAAGTGTCTATCAGCAGGAAAATGGATAATATAGTAAATGATCAGACTGGTATCGTCTTACAATGAAGTACTACTCAGCAATTAAAAGCAACAAACTACTGATACTTGCAATGATGGATGATTCTTAAAGATGTTAGACTGAGTAAAAGAATTCTTATACAAAACAGTTCATACTGTACAATTCCATTTATGTGAATTTCTATGACAGGCAAAACTAATCAAGGATGAAAAAATTTAGAACACTGGTAGTCTCTAAGGGTGAAGGGAGAAGATTACCTGGGAAGGGAAAAGAGGAGACTTTCTTGAGTGGTGGTAGTGTTTTATATCTTAGTAGGTGTTTAAGTTACACAGTTGTATTTGTCAACAGTCAGCAAATATACAACTTATATTTGTATATTTCATGGTACATATATTTTACATCAAAAGGAATAAAGAATAAAAAGCAAATACTGAGCTCTAGTTAAGGATAGGTGTATGGAACGTGCTTAGGAGTGAAATGTATTGATGTCTGCATATTTAAAAAGAAAAAAGACAATGGATAGATAAATGGATGGAGACGTGGATAGGTGAGAGATGGATAAAGCCAGCATAGGAAAACCTTAATGGTAGAATCTAGCTAGTAAGTAACAAGATGTTCACTATAAAAATCTTTCAATTTTATGTTTGATGTTTTATATAATAAATATTTTGGAGAAAATGTAACCACAGAGTTCCACATCTTGCACAGAACAAGTAATTTTCTAAGTTGAAAGGCTTCATTGAAGCAAGGCAGACCTCAGACCTCAGTAAATATTGTCTGAGAACCTACTATAAGCCAGGTACTGTGCCAAGCTGGGTTAAGGATATAAAGATGAAGAACACAACACTTGCCCTCAAATAGATTATATAGATTATAATCTATAATCTATATTATATATAATCTATATATTATATAGATTATAAGGACCATCTGAGAAGCACACCTCTGTCACTGTTATGTTGTGGGGTTGCTAAGGAAAGTGAAATTTCATCCAGTTGAAAGTATCTTAATTATCCTAACTAAAAAAGAAATATGTGACAAAATAGAGGTGTTAGCTAATGCTATGATGATAATTATATTGCCATATAAAATGTATCAAATCAACATATACATCTCAAACTTACACAGTGTTATATGTCAATTATATCTCAATAAAAATAATTTGTAAAGAAAAGTGTCTGGCATTGAAGGCACGCTGTGTAGTTATTGCTGCAAATATTACCAGCAGGCATCTTCAAGTAAGAGCAGGGTGTCTTGAAGGCCACACTAAGGTGATAATTTGGCCTACCTATTCAAGAATTTTGAACCAGTAAGTGACATCCTTAATAAAGTGCTGGGAGAAAGGGGTGGCTGCAATACATATTATTGCTTTAGAGGGATTGCCAGGCAAAGGGAACTTCTCACTTAACTGCAATGAGCATAGGGAGCAGGTGGAAGCATCTATAGGGAGGAGGGAAGTTCCAAATGACCCAGGGAAGCTCAGAAGCTTAAGGAGACAAGAGCTTGAGTTCATTGTCTGGGAAATAGGAAGCTATTTAGTCTGTGACACTCTCCTACTTTACCCCAATGCTGTGACTCCATAAGGCTATATGGGTTGTTTACAGCCAGTATTTATTCTGATTGCTCCATACCCAAGACATACTGATGTTAAATATTTTTATATCAACTTTACCTACCTCATAGGGTTGTCATAAAGTTAACTACTATAATGTACATAATATGTCTAACACATACTAAGTATTTGATAAAGGAGATCAGAGACCATACTTGATGTTTCAGTATGTGGTCTAGGTATAGGGGGGACTTCATCATAAGTTCACCAAGAACTCCAAGAAGTCTTTAAGGTAGGTACTTGAGGCCCCTGAAGTCCATTACAACTCACAAATATTGTGATCTTTATCAAACCACAGTCTCCTGAAAATACTGCACATATTCCTGTGGAACAAACGGGAAGCCCCAGTTGGACCCAGGAACTGTCCAACTTACTCTTTTCTCTCTTTTGAGAATGGGATTGCTGTGGTGGCTTGTGGCAGCCCACACCCTCAAGGTGTTGCTGTTAAGAGCAGGTAGGGTGGGTTGCAACAACAACGAACTCAGACTACTTGGGATCATCCTTTTTTTAAACAAGGCTTTGGACTCTATTGTTTAAAGCTTAAGTCCAGAGTCGAAATTCTCTCCAAACCAGAATTCTAGTTGGCCTCTATGTCCACTGCTCATCTGGAAAATTGTGGCACTTCCTACTTTTCCCCAGTTCACAAAGAACTGACTGTGAGAGTTATATAGGCACAGACAGTTCACCAATGGAACTTGTTCACCAATGTGTCTCTAGGACTCAGCATAGTGCTTTGCACAGTGTAACATGCAATAAATATTTGTTAAATGAATAAATGAATGACTCTTTCTCAGTCTGTAGTTAATGCTTCATGAGGCTTCTTTCCACCTCTCTCTCAGAGCCCATTGTGGCTTTGGCAGTGTCCTGGACTCCAACAGTGCTTACCATATGTGACCGTCCTTTGGCAACCAGCCCAACTCAATTCAATTCAACCAACTTCCATGGAGTTGCACTATTGGCAGGAAGCACTCAGTCTCAAGGAATGGTGAAAGCATTTCATAGCTTGTGGCATCTCAGTTATACTTTGAAGATAACCTTGGCATGGAACAGACTTTTTCCAAGGCATTTTCAAAGTCTAAATACATTATTGTAAATTACTTCCCTTTGTTAACACACTTGATTACCATTCAGGAAATGAGTTCTGAAGATGGTTAAACAGATAATTATTTGATAGCAATGGGGTAGGTGTAGAAAGGGGATGGATGGGTAAGGATACAAGTCCTTGTCTGATGGATTTGCAGTGACATTAAGTATGATGAAGATAAGGGGATCTCCAGCCATTGGCATCTCAGCCATTCAGTTGTGGCCTGGGACTGGGATTTGAAGGGACACTTAGTAGCCCCTTGCATGAAAAAAAAAGCTACAATACTCACACTCACACAGTTGTTTTTTCTTGAGGATTGGGTCTTTTTAAATGTTATAACTATTCTCCATTCCTGTTTCCACTCCCTTCTCTACATCTCCCATTTCCCATGTCAATCTTCTGTAAATTAGTAATGTGCTTTCTCTCTGGTATTACTTCTTTTATTGGAATAAGAGTTAGCTTTGTACATATTCATTAAAACATTATTTTTAATAGCAAGATCACAGAAATAACCAAAATCTTACAATAAGAGGTAATTTAAATACATAATGGTAGATCCATAGTCTGGCATACTGTGTAGACAATAAAATTATATTATAAAAATAGTAATTGACATAGAATAAAATTTACATTAAGTGAAAAAAGACTATGAAATTATGTGTGAGATGTGTGTGTCTCTGTGTTTGTGTATATGCATGCAGCAGATGTGTGCAGTACTGGCAATTTTTTCTTGATGTTTTTCTGTTTTTCCAAATTTTCCACATTGAATGCTACAGGCACAGTTGGGTACTACCAACAGGGGTGAAACTCAGAGAACACAAAAAAAGTTTAAATCACGGCTTCCTTTAGTCAGTAAATTCTGAAGAAGGCAAAAGGCACAGAGTATTGGAAAGAAACTCTTGGAATATGTTGTTTTTCAAGTGCAAAGGGGAGGAGATGGTGTCTATTGGTGGTGAGGACTTAAGGCCCATCAAAGAAGATGGGATTCCATTAAAGAAGCAATGCGGAGAGTCTCTTTGTTTCTGAACAACAGGCAAATTGATGGAAGTGGTGTTGGAGGAGAATTATTCTAGCCATAGGAGGATAGCTTGGGTTGTAGGCAGGGAGAGCTGCCAGGAGACTCTCTGTTTGCATATTTGACCTCAGGTAATGAGAACTTGCATTAAGCTTCCAGCAATAAAACCAGAAAGGAAGAAGCGGATAGATCTGAGAGATGTTACCAAGGAAGAATCAGAGCTAGAGATTTAAATTTGCCTAAATATATGCCAGGTGGTAGTGGAAACCATGTAAGGTGACACTTTCCAAGGAAATGGATTTTAAGAGAGAATAGCTGAGGACTGACTGAGTCCTCAGGAATTCCAACAGTTAATGGGATGAGGAAAGAAAAGGAGCCAGCGAAGGAGACAGAGAATGATGGGTTAGAGAAATAAAAGGACAAAACTAAGAATGCAATGCCATGAGAGCCAATGGCAGGACAGTTACAGGAAGAGGTAGGTGGTTGATGGTATCAAATTCATCTTTGAGGTCAAAGATGCAAACAGAGCAGAGACCCTTGAATTTAGCCCAGAGGTTTGTTATTGAGCTTACTTACAGAGAATGGTTTTGGCAGAAAGTTCTGGACTCTAGAATGTTCCAGAGAAGAGGTGGGGAAATATAAGAAGCTCAGAGTGATATGTTAGGACTAAGAAGGACAAGGTCAAACTTTATCATTCTAGGCCTGCTACTTAACCACTTGAACTTGTCTCCTCTTCTGAAAATGGGAATAATTGCACTAGCTCACAAGCCATTGAAACTACAAGTTTAAGTGATTATTTTGATGTTACAGTGAAGGGGTTTCTTTATCCACATGCCCTCCCCCCAAAATCTGTGGGCATGTTTTAACACATGGAGAGCAGTCTTTTAGCTTAACAGTCCTATTCCTAGGTTGGCAGTGCTTTGAGAATTTCCTGTCTGTGTCCTCTGGCATTTGTAATGCCAAGTCATTTTAACAATCCTTTCTTGAGCCCCTCCTGTGTGAGGACATCAAAGCAAGGTGATTAGGAGGGAGCCAGTGGTCAGGGTCATGTGGAATGTTTCTGAGACCTGTGTAAAAGCTATTAAGTAAGAAAGGCTCTGTTTGAGACCATGGATAGTTTGTGCCAACCAAACACCCCAACAAGATAAGGCTGTAGCCCCCAAGAGCATGGTAGGTGGAGGCACCAGAAAACTTCCTTTTTAAACCATGGCACCTGCAGATTGAATGACCCTTGGACTTCATGGTCTGCAACAGTCAGCTTGATTTTCAAGGTGTGCACAATGGTGGATATTTTTCTTTTCTTTTTAAAAAAGATTATTTATTGAAACATCAATGTGTGTTGCCTCACATGTGTCCCCCCACCAGGGACCTGGCCTACAACCCAGGTATGTGCCCTTGTTAATGAATGAGCCCATGGGGGGCCAAGGTACTGTTACTGAAACAAGCCCCCTCCCCTGGTGTCTTTCTGTTCTAGGTTCGTCTTGCCTGCCACCAGGTAGGAACTGTGGTTCTCAATGCCAGAGTTTGGTAAAGGAATTGTTTATTCAAAAGTTATACAGGTTTAGAATGGCAGAATGTAACTGTTAAAGTCCCAAAGTCCCCTAAAACACCCACAAATGCACATAGCCCTGCCTTCCCCTCTTTGCCCAACCAGGCCAGTTGGGGGTACCATATCTCAGGAAAAAGAAATAGAAGTCTGTAGCTCTGCTAGGCTCCTGGTTCCTCCCAGAAATCCGTGCTCAGCTGGGTGGGTCTCCCTTAGTCCTCAGCAGCATCAGCTGTTATGCCGCTGCATTCTCCAGTTCTTAATGCAAAACCACATGGCATCTCCTCATGGCCCACCAGTGAGAGTCCTTTCATCCTTCTTCTTCCCGCATGGTCTCACATTGTCCTCCCACATAGTTCTGCATTGTCCTGCATTCTTTCAAACTACTGAGAGAGCTCTGCATGGCTGCTATATCCTGATTTCCTGCTTCCTAAGCCTCATAGTCAAGGGAACCCCTTCTCCATTCCCAAAACTGTGTGGTTAGCCACCTCAAGGCTGCTGAGCCTAGGTTTAAATCCTGGCAGAGATCTTTCTCTGTAATCCCATTTCTGACTCCTCCCACAATTGGCTACACCTGCCAGCACTCCCGCAGTTTCTGCCTTTCTTGGCTGCCATAGTTAGTTTGGGCAAGTGCATGGCCCCAGGATGTGGAGTGAACCATTTCCAAGCTCTCATACAAGCACTGTAAAGGGACCTGCCTCCCAGCTACATCACTGGTCCAAGTCACTTTCATCTCCTTAGCTAGACTTGTTAATATGCAAAATAACCATTTTTACATACAGATATAAAGATTAGTCTGCTGTTATTGATATGCGAAGTAACTTTCAGTGGCCCTGCTCCATGTGTCCCATCCCACAGCCAGACTTGTGGGTGTGGGGATATTCCATATTTCCCAACACCTCAAGTTCTGGACCCCATTACAAATCCCCCATTTGGGGGGCCCTGGCTGTACCTTGTTACATCCTGCCTGGGAATCGAACCAGTGACCCTTTGGTTCACAGGCCACAATACACTGAGCCACACCAGCCAGGGCTATTTTTCTTTCATTCTTTCTATTCTCACTTGGCAACCACTTACAACCAGATCTAACCAGAACCACCTCATTTTTTTTTTCTTACTTACTGGCTATAAGTCAATGCTTTGAGGACTTTTCCCTGGCCAAATCTGTTTCCAGTTTGATATACTGTGGATTGACCTTTGTCTTACTGCCTTATTTCCCCTTAAAAGAAGATTCCCTCTGAGGAAAAAATGGCTGCCATACAAGCCAGCAGGGCCTACACCCATCACCAAGTCCTGGAGATGCACAGACCTGGGTGCTGGCCTAACTGGATGGGAGTGTGGGGCTGAGTATATTTTCTAGAATTGGCTCTTTTCAGACCCTAAGACATGTAGCAAGTGTAGTCAAAGGGCCCTTTTAGTGTCCCTGCTTTTTTTTAATGGAAGAACTTGGTTTCCTTTCTGGAAAGATGGCTTACCTTGGAAAAATGGGGTCAATCATGGATGGTGCACTCACAAGTTAAGATATATGGGCAGCTCCAAAAATGTGACAGGAGATAAGAGCAGGGGTACTTCCAAGGAGGTTGGTACATTATCGGAAACCTGTTTGGAAGACCTTGGAGTCCTATTCTGCTTTCCTCTTCTTGCAAATGCCTGACCATTTGGTCACAGAATTTGGTCTGAGTATCTTCTCAATAAGATGCTCTGCTCTGCTGAGGGAAGGATTGGGAGCTAAACAATTAGGCTAGGGTCCTTGTCTATGAAAGTAATTGCCATAAGATGAGGACAAGCGGTCCCAGCTAATGCTTTACTGAAGAGCAGAACTAATCCCTACACAGGGCCTGCCTTGAGGGGGCAGATGCTGTATCTGGGCCAGTAGGGCCTGCTAGGACAGTGGCCCCAGCTTGGAAAGAATTCTCTTCTGAAGCCCAAGGTCCAAGCTTGGCCGTAGCTAGCTACTCTGACAGCCTCTGCTGCCTGGGGCCTCTTGCAAGCCCCCACCTCCTCCCCCTCTCTCCTGGATTCACCTTCTCCCTATCCCCTTCTCCTCCCCCCACCAGCTGTCCCTTTTCCCCTGAGCGGGGAGACAGCAGGAGCCAGGGAAGAGTCAGCCTGTGGAAGGAGGGGGCGTAGTGGGGAAAGGAAGGAGGGGCAGGGGTACGTGGATAATGAGGCCTGTGCGGTTGGTGGCCCCAGCCACTGCATAGCCAGCGGGAGAGCTGGGTGAGGTCGCCATCTCTTACTTCCTTCTCCTCGCCTAGGGGGAAAGGTTAGCAGTGTCCTGGGCCCGCCTTGTCACTCCCCGACAACCAGGAACTACAGTGAGAGCCTGCGACTGTGAACCCTCCTGAGTCGCTTGCTGCTGGAACTGTATCATCGGGGCAATACCAGTAGCCTGGGCGCCGGCACCTGACACAACATGGGGTTGGGGGTCATTCCTAACCCCTCCCTGGGCCATGAGATGACCCATGTCAAGGGTGTCAACGACTATGTCTACATTCTGCTCATCATGATCTTCTACTCCTGTCTGGCTGGAGGCCTCATCTTGGCCTACACCTGCTCTCACAAGCTTGTGGAGGCCAAGGATGAGCCATCCCAACCCTTCCCCCAACACCAGTGGGCTTCGGGAGGCACCCTGGCCCTAGCTGCTGAGACGGCTACCAAACCGCCGGCTGAAGGCCACTGCCAGCTCGCAATCAGGAGGCTGCCCACCCTTGCCCAGGGCACCCCGGGGGTCTAGAACCACAGCAGCAGCTTGCTGGCGCCTTCATTACCTCACTTATCCCTGGGTATGGTCCCTGCCTTTTCCTTTCCTCCCCTTCCAGGGTTCTCCTCACCTGAGACCCAGACAGTGATAAGAGGCCAGGAGACCTTGTCTGGAAGGAGCACCACCTTACCCACTCCCAACCAGTTTCTCCCTCTTCTCCCTCCTCTTCCCCATGCCTTCGCCTCCTCCCCCCCCCCACACACAACTGCAATAAACTGCTTCTGCTCTCTAGTCTTCAGATAGCCCACACTCCAGCCCTCTGGGGACTGAATCCAACACATCCAACAGTTGGCAATGTAATGGAGCAGTGAAGTCTATCAGAACTTTGGGCTGTCTTACTGCAGCTGCTCCAAGGGCTCACTCTGCCGAGCCAATGGACTTACCATCACTGCCAGGATGGCTGCTCAGCTCCAGCTTTCTGTTACCTTAGGAATAGAGACAAAGAAAATGAAGGGACCATATACATGATTTCCCTCCCTCCCTCCCTCTTTCAGCAGGGAGCTACCAGAACACTAGGACCAGCCTATGGGAAAAAAATGGACATAATGAGGACTGAAGGAAGAGAGGGGCACAACATGGAAGGGAAGACCTATGACCTGACTGTATTGTTTTCTTGCACCCAGTTGTTACCCCAACGGTAACTTGCTTGATTTTTAGTAGCTTTGCCCCTGTCCTCTGCCATGAGCAATCATTGGTGGGTGCATCACCCTAATACTTCTAAATGCTTCTCATCTATTGATTCAGTTGTTATGGCAGCTGTCTGGTTAATCTATAGAATACAAAGCTCAGATGTCTCCTGCTCTGTAACCTGGGAAATGTCAGAGGCAGATAATAAAAGTTGTTTAAACAATAACCTAAGACTTCTCTCAAAGATCCCAGACTTGAGACTCAGTAATATTTAGAGAAGAATTTTTAAATTTGTTTTGGAAATGATGTTTAGATTTGGGGGTTGGATTTTGGTGATATTTCTATCTACATAGTCAGTTCCAATAGAATAGATCTGATTGTAGGTGAAGAAGAGGTTTATATGGCCAAGTTGGTTATTTTTAAAAGTGTTTAAAAAGTTACAATGATTTTATTACTTCTTTTTCCTTAATTCTGAGGCACTTTCAGATTTCACAATGCTAACTAAGGATTTCCCAGTTTCCTTTTTCTGTTTTTCAGGATACACTTGAAAAAAAAAAAAGTTCTCATGCCTATCATAGATATTATCAAAGTTAATTTTTAGAGCACTTTTGTAACTCTCTCAAAAAAGTAGCTTATTAAAAGACAAAAAGCCACCAAATAGTATAAATCTTAAGTCAGAGGGATGATTCTTGAACTAAGCAATCTTTACCAATGATTAGTAAAGTTAGAGATGTATGTATATTGATTTACTATCTTTGTCTCAAGGTCATCAGAAACTTGCCTGCTTAGGGCTTAAATGCTTGTACCTGATGATTGCTCTTTGGGCTTCATGAAACACACAAAATCACCTCATAGCACTAAGCCAGCTTGCTTAAATACTGCTAATTTCTCAGTAACAGCAGGGCAAAGATATTATGGGTCACTTTAATGCATTGATAATATACAAACCTCATCCAAGGCATTGATTTTGACTTTGTAGCACATCTGGTATTTTACTGGAGCTATTACTAAGTTAAATGAACTCACTTTCATTCCCAGGGTCGACTCCTTGAAGATATACTAGCTTTGCTCCATTGGCTCCTCTCCAGTTCTAGTTTCAGCCTTCAGATAGTCCCCTGTCTTTGCAGGTGGGGACCAAAGATTGGACAGTAGTCCCAGACAATGATGGGAAGAGAGGGGATGCTGTCAAACCATCTCCAGAAAGTCATGGAGGCCTGAGTAAGATGTGGAGGGAGGGCATAGATATTTAGCTATACTGGGTGCATTGTGGGGGGCCATTCTCCAGCAATGTATTTCAAGCACAACAGTGTCCCTCATTTATCTGGCATAATGGGAGACAGATAATTACAGCAGTGTTGTATTTCAGGTACAGCTATGTTCCTCGTTTATCTGTCATAATTGGAGACACAAGATTGTTTTATTAATGAAGTACAATTTTTTCAAAGACATTTAAAAATGTATTGAAGGAAGGGAGGAGGAAGAAAGGAAGAAAGGGAGGAAGAGAGGAAGGAAGGAAAGAAGGAAGCATGCTAGTAGCAGTTGGGACAATGCCATAAAAAACACTAATGTGCCAGCTGTGGAAAACAAATATCCCAGCTGTGCAATAAAAAGTATTCCTGTTTTTAAAAATACTTTAGGGTTTTTATGATGATTAGATTACTCATTAAGAACATGTAGCAAGAGCCCTGGCTGTTGTGGCTCAGTGGATTGAATGACAGCCTGTGAACCAAAGGGTCACTGGTTCAATTCCCAGTCTAGGGCACATGCTTGGGTTGCAGCCCAGGTCCCCAGTAGGTGGCATGCAAGAGGCAACCACACATTGATGTTTCTCTCCCTCTCTTTCTCCCTTCTCCTTTCTCTAACAATATACAAATAGAGTATGTTTTTTTTTTTTTTTTTTTTTAAAGAACATGTAGCAAGAATAGCTGCAGAATTCTCCCAGGAAAAAGAGTAAAACTAGCCTGGAAAGAATGATTTTCTTTATTGCCAGTTGCTTTCTTCACACACATTCAGGGTTTGTAGCTGTGATGAAGTTTCCCAGAAGTCTGGACACTACCACCTAGTGTGGATGTCAGCAGCATTGAAGTGATCATATTGTGATCAGCAAAAGATAATGAGAAGAAAGAAAAACTAGGTGTTTGGCCAACCCCTAGTTTTGATAATGTATTCCTGTACAAATTGGGAAAATGTTGGCCTTCTCCTTAATGTGATTCTAATAAATTAAGAGTGATTCTTTTTTTTTTCAACCCATGAAGCAGCGTATTTCTCCTTTCTATGTAAGCAGATCCTGTTTCATTTTAGGTTCAGATCTTTGCTCCATAATGTTAATGAAGAAGAAGACCCACACTTCTTTTCTTGTAACCTGAGGGTTTCAACAAAGCAGAACTAGAAGATGTTTTGAGTTCAAATGTCTGGAAGTACTCATAGACAGTGGGAAAAAAAGGAAAGCTTTTCTTCCATCACAGATATAATTCTGCGTTGTTGATTAACTTTTCTAGAGGGACATAAATGGGGTCTTTTCATTTGTTTATATTTACCATCTTTGTTCCAAATTGCCAACTCTTTTAGAAACCAAAGATCTGCACGTGATTTGTATCAACAAACAAATGTTTTCCAAACAATCTTGCCTAAAGGCTAAAGCAAATGTGCCATGCTGTTGGAGAAAGCATAAGACTAGAAGTAGGACAACAGGGGTCCAGCACTAGCTTTGCTAATTAATGAACTTTGTTCTCAGAGTTAACTGCTTAACCTCTCTGGGCTCATCTCCACAGTGGTGTGGATTTGAGGATCAAGTGAGATAACATACGAGAAAGGGGTAGTGGAAGTAAAGCAGCTATAAAAGCATAAGGTGTTCAGTTTATATTTCCATTTTCCTTCTTTGGGGGAGTGTCCTTGGGCCATTGTGTGGGAGAAGAGGGAAAGAGAAAATTACTCACTATGTAAAGTTTACTTTCATTGCTGAAGGAAGAGGATTGCAGAGATTTAGCCACTAGCTCCCAAATTTCTGAGTCTATTTCCCTTATTGTCAGAATTTTGGATGATTAGGAATCTGTGCATAACTGTCTCACCATTCTATTCTACTTCCCTTTACCTATATGCCCACAGTGCCTTGAACAAATTATGACAATAGTACTGTATTTTCAGGGCTCCACTAGGACTGAAGTTTCAACTTTGAAGACACAGGTCAGTGACTGAGAGAGGACATAAGAGAAGAGAATGAATGGAAAGAATAGCAGGCTGTGGGCGTTAGCAGGGAGGTAGGGGGTAGAGCAATGTAGAATGTTCTGTGAAGGTCAAGGAGCATGATTGAGGACCACCAAGGGTGAATAGGTTAGATTGGTCAATAGTCAACCTTAGGTGAACTTGAACTACCCACCAAAATGGCTTTAAGAGAAGAGGTTGGATGAGAAGTCACTTTTCAACCCTTTTTGTTACTTGGCACAACATACAGCCTGTCCAAAAAGACAAATAATGTGATTAATGCAACTCCTGTTTCTGTATAAGATCTCAGAACATGGGACCAGGTTAGCCCATCAGTACCCCATCAGCTGTAATTTGAAGGAGGACAGGGTCTTGGTAGCCTTGGCTTCTTCTTCTGAAAAGAGTGCAGACAGAGAGATATCTCAGATATATAAACATGTAAGTATATAAGTATATATTTAAATTTGGTAAATATACACAATATAAAATTTACCATCTTAGCCATTTTTAAAAGTATATAGTTTAGTGGTGTTAAGTACATTCAGGTTGTGGTGTCACAGTGCCCTTTTCAGTCACAGAAAAAGGCAAGCATTAAATTACTTTATATAGAATCAGCAGGGCTTCAGATGAATCTGAATCATTGCTTCAGATGACTCCCCCTCTGGGGTTTTTATATTTATACTGCATCACTCAGGACAATCTAAAGGTGAAATCCAAGAAAGGAAGCTCTAGTTGTAGATTTCATGGTATCTGGAAGGAGAGATATCTTGAAATGTTTATGTGTTGGAGTATACTGTACTTCTCACAGCTTCTCAAATCACCTCCTACTCTTATTTCCAACTGCTCTTAGAACTCTGGGGAGGACTACAGTGGCCATGAATGACTGCATTTCAGTAGGAATCTGCTAAATTATCATATATTTGACCCAAAAGGTGTCCATTCATGGAAATACCTCAAGTCTCTAGAAAAACAAGGGTCCTTCTTCCCTTGGCTCTTTATAGGATCTATCAATAGATGTGATCTGGTAGGGGTTGCAGCTCCAGCAGGCTTGGAAAAAAAAAGAATGGAGACAATGGGCATGTTAATTTTGCTCTTCTGGTGGGACTACTCCTCTGGAGGCACTGTGATCAGGACCAGACCTTGGTCAAACTATGAGATTGGTATTTATCTCATTTCCTCTCTCTATTGTTTCAAGCTTCCCCCTGCCATTCCCAGTCCTCCAAAACTGTTCCTTCCTCATTGTCAGAGTCTAATGATCTTATTCCTTTGCATTTGATCTGCTATTCATTCTAGAGATGATCCAAGAAATTCATCTTTTTTTAACTTATTTTTATTGTTGTTCAAGTACAGTTGTCTCCATTTCCCCCCTACCAATCCCCCTTACCCCAGATATCCCCACTTCCCACTCTTGATCCCACCACCCTTGGTTTTGTCCATGTGTCCTTTATAGATGTTCCTGAAAGCCTTTCCTTCCATTATCTCTTCCCATCTCCCCTCTGGTTACTGTCAGTTTGTTCTTAATTTCAGTGTCTCTGGTTCTATTCTGCTTGCTTCTCTGTTTTGTTGATTAGGTTCCACTTCTAGGTGAGATCATATGGTATTTGTCTTTCAATGCCTGGTTTGTTTCACTTAGCATAAAACTCTCCAGTTCCATCCATGCTGTCACAAATGGTAGGAGATCTTTCTTTCTGCTGCATAGTATTCCATCATGTAAATGTAACATAGTTTTTGATCAGTTCATTTACTGATGGGCACTTAGGTTACTTCCAGCACTTGGATATTATTAATTGTGCTGCTATGAACATTGGGGTGTATAGATTCTTTTGAATTGGTGTTTCAGGGTTCTTGGGATATAATCATAGCAGTGGAATTGCCGGGTCAGAAAGCAGATCCATTTTTAGTTTTCTGAGGAAATTCTCGCTCCCCAGTTTTGCCTGGTTTATCTGCATGTGAATGTGGGACCACCTGGTCAGCCAGCTGCCTTGTGCGCCGTGCTTCGCTTCACAATCACCACCTTGCTGGGTCTGCCTGTTGCCACCCCATGCCCAGGGTCTGCCAGCCACCATCTGCACACCTGATGCCACTGGTTTTTGTGTGATGACCCCTTTCCACCTGGCTGCTAAACTCTGCCCCACCTATCGATCTGGTTGAATGTGTCTATTTTAACTCCTTGGTTGTTGGACTTCCATGCAGTTCAATTTTCTGTCAGTTCTGGTTGTTATTTTGGTTCTAAATTGTTGTTGTCTTTATTTTGGTTGTGCAAGGAGGCACAGTGTGTCTACTATGCCTCCATCTTGGCCGGAACAGGAAATTCCATACTGTTTTCCACAGTGGCTGCACTGGTCTGCCAAGGAATGCATCTCTAATGGTGCATCTTTTCTTCTCATCAGTAACATCTCAGTTCAAATGCCACTTCCCCAGAGGCCTTCCTTGACCATCTTAGTTACTCCTTTCTGTCTTCCCCCATCCTATTCTCAATCTCATTACCTTATTTTAACTTCAAAGCATAAGTTAAAAGTGTCCAAAAATATTGTGTTTGTTTACTTACTGGTTTATTGTCAGTCTTTCCTATCTAGGCTGTAAGTTCCATAAAGGCAGAATTTCTTAGGTCAATTAAAAAATTTCATAATTTATTTTTATAATTTTTTGAGTTATACTTAATGTAAGAAAGTGCACACAAATGACTTCTGGCCAAGATGGAGGTGTAGGTAGATACATCTTGCCTCCTCCCACAACCAAAGGAAGGACAACAATAAGTTTAAAAACAAAAAATAGCCAGAGCTGCCAGAAAATTGAACTGTATGGAAGGCCAACAACCAAGGTGCTCAAGAAGAAACATTCATCCAGACTGGTAGGAAGGGCAGAGACAGGCAGCCGAGGTGGACAGGACTTGCAGCAAGCCACCAGCTAGAGGACCGGGGTGGGCGAGGCAGCAACTGGCGGACCAGGTGAGGTGGCAACTGCCATACCAGGCAGTCCCACATTTGTGTGCAGATAAATCAGGAGGAACAACTGGGGAGTGAGACAGAAGGCACAACTCAATGTTCCAGCACAGGGAAATAAAGCCTCAAAACCTCTGACTGTAAACACCTGTGGGGGTTGCAGCCCCAGCCTCACAGGAGAATTCTTTGGAGACACCCACAGTGTCCTAGAACATATACAAAACCACCCACCTGGGCATCAGCCCCAGAAGGGCCCAATTGCCTTGTCGGTAGCGGAGTAAGTGACTGAAAGCCAGCCAAGAGCCAAGCAAACAACATTGTTTCCTCTCTGATCCCTTCCCCACATTCAGTACCACAATACAGCCAAATGGGTTGCCTGGCTATGGCGAATACATAAGGCTCCACCCCTTATTGTATAATGGGGAGTGCCAAGACAAAAAAAAAAGTCCCAAATGATAAAGCAGATCAGTTCCGACCAAGATGGAGGTTAGGTGGAAATGCTCTGCTTCCTTGTATGATCAAAAGAAGGATAAAAACCAGTATAAAAACAATAAACAACCAGAAGTGCCAGAAAAATCAAACTGCACAGAACTCTGACAACCAAGGAGTTAAAGAAACATTCACCCAGACTGGTAGGATGGCAGGGGAGTTAGGCAGCTGAACAGAGAGGACACGGGGCATGGCAGTGGACTGCCCGGGTGAGGAAAGGCTGGTTGAACGGGAAAATAAAGACTCAAAGCTAGTTGTAAACTACTGCAGGAGTTGCCACAACAGGAGAAACTCCCAGTCTCACATGAGAGATTTTGTTGGAAAGTGGGGCTATAGCAGAGCAAGTGAACCACATTGTTCCCTCTCTGACCCCTCCCCGACAGACAGCACCACAATGCAGCAAAGAGGGTTGCCCCACCTGAGTGAATACCTAAGGTCTCACCCTTTTACAATATAACAGCTGCACTGATGTTACAGTACAAAAGGGGGGGGGCCTGAGACAATATACTATTACCTGAAAAGAACCCCCCAGTTTCGTTATGTCTGCTGCCAGAGGAAAGACATCTCTCAATGCCCGAGATTCATGAAAAAAAAAAGCAATTTATTATTCATTTGAAATAACACAAACTAAAGTTCCCCACAAATGCACACAGTCCTCCCAGCACCCTCCACGTGGCAAAAGGGAGCACCTCCAAAGCCTCATGGTCCTGACTCTCACCGAGCCTCATGGTCCCAACCAAGACACCAAAGCCAAGTGGTCCTAAACAGATGCGTGGTCCCAAAAAGAGAGACACCTAATGGCTGCTGTGCCTCTGTTTAAATCCCAGCACTAACCTTCCTCTGCAGCCCCAGTTCTGGCTCCTCTCACAATTGGCCACAGCTGCCAGCATTCTGGGCAGGTGTGGCCCTGTGGTGTGGAGCCAATTATCTGCAAGCTCTTCTGGACATTATTACAAATCCCCATTTGGGGCTCCCCTCTTCACTGCACCCTGTTATACTGAGACAAAGAAATATGGCCATAATGGAAGAACATATCAAAACTCCAGAAAGAGAGCTAAGCAACAAGGAGATAGCCAACCTATCTGATGCAGAGTTCAAAACACTGGTAATTGGGATGCTCACAGAACGGATTGAGTACAGTCTCAAAATGAAGTAAGAAATGAAGGCTACCCAAAGTGAAATAAAGCAAAATATACAGGGAAGCAAGAGTGAAGGGAAGAAAACCAGGACTCAAATCAACAGTTTGGAACAAAGGGAAGAAATAAACACTCAACTGGAACAGAATGAGTTCCAGGGATGTACTACATTTGTTTGTCCATTCGCCTGTTGAAGGACAGATATCTGGGTTGTTTCCAGTGTTTCACAATGATAAACAAAGTTTCTATGAACACTTGTCTGCAAGTCCTTGTGGGGATATATGCTGAATGCAGGGGCTTTTTTGTGTCTGGTTCTTTCAAGCACCTCGCATGCCCAGGCAGGTGTCTGATATTTATACAGTATTTGGTGGTTTACTATCTGTTGAATGAATAAATGGACCTTTATTTTAGCCTAGGCCTATGGATATTGCCACTGTTTTTGTGCTCACCTTAGAATCCTTCACCACCCTAACTTTTGTCTTCTTCTTGCGTTTCCAATCTGCAGACCTGGGTGACCCCTTGAAGGTGACTGTTTCCATTCTTGGCTTCTGGGGAAACCCCGCTCATCAGGTTCACTGCCAATGCATTCCATACCCTAAGCTGTCCCCTCCAGCTGTTTAGCAATCTATTCATTCCTTGCTTGTTGACTCCCTATAACATTCCCCACAGCAGCTGCCCCAAACTTCTTACCTTCTCATCAAGCCCTCAACCCCGTCCCTCCCTCTCATTCTCAGGAGATGACTTCATGACTTCACCTCCTTTACTGGAGGAGGGGTGGGGGGGTGCAGAGTGGGGTGCGGGTGTAGGATTAAGAACCTACTCCTCAGTTCATGCCCAGTTATCATTCTTGGCTCAAACATAAAGCAACTGTAAGAAAAAAGTAAGATAAAGAGGAAGAGAGACACTAGGGGAAGACAGGAAAGATCTTGCGAGACTGAGGAGTTTGGAGGTCAGAGAAAAGGGAACCCTAGTGCACTGTTGGTGGGAACGCAGACTGGTGCAGCCACTATGGAAACCAGTAGGGAGTTTCCTCAAAAAATCAAGCTGCCTTTTGACCAAGCAATTCCTCTGCTGGGATTATACCCTAAGAATACTGAAACACCAATTCAAAAGAATCTATGCGCCTATGTTCACAGCAGCATTATTTACAATAGCCAAGTGCTGGAAACAGCCTGAGTGCCCATCAGTAAATGAGTGGATCAAAAAACTGTGGTACATTTACACAATGGAATACCATGCAGCAGAAAGAAAGAAGGAGCTCCTACCCTTTGCGACAGCATGGATAGAACTGGAGAGTAATATGCTAAGTGAAATAAGCCAGGCAGTGAAAGACAAATACCACATGATCTCACCTGTAAGAGGAACCTAATGAACAAAAACAAACAAATGAGCAAAATAGAACCAGAGGCATGGAAACAAGGAACAGACTGACAGGGACCAGAGGGGGGTGTGGATAAAGCAAGCAAGAAGGGGAAGGGCCTAGTTAAGGAACAAGTATGAATGACCCATGGAAATGGACAACAGGGTGGGGGTTGATTATAGGAGGGGGGGCTGGGAGGGGCAGGGGAGAGCAACAGGGGAAAATTGGGACAACTGTAATAGAACAACAATAAAAAAGAAAGAAAAAATTATATAGGGTTCAAATGTACAATTCTACTGAGAGTATTATGCTAAGTGAAATACATGAGTATACCATATGATTTTACTTATGTATAGAATCTAGTGAACAAACAGACAAAATAGAAACAGACCCATAGATACAGAAAACAGGCCAACAGCTGTCAGAAGGGAGGGAGGTGGGGTGAACAAGTTAAAGGGATCAAGCAAAAGCAAAACGCTCGTAGACGCAGACAACAGTATGGTGATTACCAGAGGGAAAGGGGGATGGGAGAAGGTAGAAGAGGGTAAAGGAGGGATAAATGGTGATGGAAAGAGACTTGACTTTGGGTGGTGAACACACAATACAATATACAGATGATGCAATTTCAGAACATTTTTATCATCCAGATTGAAGAATTTGAAACAGTAGACCTGGCAGGTTTATGAAACTGGTAGACTATCCATCGTGAGTGAGAGGGGTGGGTCAAGCTCATTAGGTTTGGATGGCATGCTGATCAGGATAATAGTGATCTCTAACAGATGAGTAAATAAAAAGTGTGATCTTGCACAGGTAGAAATGAAGGAGACATGAAGGCAATTATGGACATGTTGAGTTTCTTAGAGATTCAGGGGCAGATATGAAGCAACCAGTTGGAGTGGATCTGGAGTGCAGATGAAAGTTAGGGCCTGAGGGCCAAGACTATATAATAGCAAACACTTGCAAGAGGCTCACTACTTGTCAGACACTGGTCCAAGTGCTCTATGTACATGATCTCAACGAATCCTCATGTTATAAATGAGCAAACAGAAGTGTAAAACAACTCACCAAAGTTACTAGCATGTGACAGAAAGGGGATTGGAACTCTGGCAGACTGACTTTAGGGTCAGTGCTCACAGCCGTTATGCTGTGCTGCCTCTCACAAAGGCCATTTCATCTGCACAGGGATAACACTGAATCTAGGGGAGTAGAGGCAAGGCTGAGGGTAGAGCCTAAAGAGAATCTCAAGGTCTTTGAAATCGGTGATGACCAGACTGGAGTCACCAGTTGCTGCCAATAAGAACATCCTCTTGGACTTGCCTCAGACTTAAGTCATGGAGGTTAAACTGAAATGACAGCAGCTTAAGACTGATGATCTTTCAACTCATTACCTGAACAATGAAATATGTACAGCCTATGTGAGCTCTGTATGTGAGTGACTAAATAGAAAACCAGAGCTTTAAAAAAAGAAATGACTTCTCACAGACCATTCCCTACCCTGGTTTCTCTAAACACCTAAGGAAATAAATAAACCCCAGCGCTTCTTGGTATTAGGTATTTAGGGAGGTTTGCCCACTTACAATTTGGAAAATTCTCTCTTGTTTGAAAGCCTCCACAAACTTCCATTCAAATACTGTCTTTTAAACAATGAGAACCCAATAGACTGCTCAGAATGCCTCACGAACTCTCCTAAAAGTTACTGGATTATTCTTTCAGGATTCTGAATGCATTTAAAAATCTTGCAAGAGCTCAGAGGTATACTGCTGTTGTTCAGGTCCGTGTCTCTACAAGCTATAGAAAAATTTCCAGAATCTGCATTGAACTCAAGTCATTTATTTTTTTAAAGTACGTAATAATTAATGGATTGAAATTTTTAAGATTTTATTTATTTATTTTTTAGAGAGGGGGGGGAGGAAGGGAGAAAGAGAGGGAGAGAAACACTGATGTGAGAGAGATACATCGAGATACATCAATTGGTTGACTGCGGCATGCCCCCAGTTGGGGATCCGGCCCACAAACCAGGCATGTGCCCTTCACTGGGAATTGAACCAGCGACCCTCTGGTTCGCAGGCTGGCGCTCAGTTCACTGAGCCCCACCAGCCAGAGCTCGAGGCATGTATTGAATGCTGGTTTTATTTTTACAAAATATTTCTCCCGATATCTTCTTCTCCTCAAACTTGCTTGCGTAATCACCCAAAGACAGACTTGTGGTTATTTGAGATCTCCAAGTCCAAGAGCAACAGGAGTTTATCAGAGACGTTTCTTTTCCCCTGGAAAAGTTCTGCTCAAGGCATACAATGGCACTTATGAAGCCCACCTTCTTGAGCTGGCACCTAATTACAGTGCCCACTTTATACAACTATAGAGAACAAGTGCTAACCAAGTGCTCTCTGAGCAACATGTAGGCCCTGGCTCCTAGGAGCTTCCATCCAAAAGCAACTAACATGGAAAAGGATGTTATGGTTCTCTGCATTTTTCCTCTACAAAACCCCACTTTCTTTATCTCCCTTGTCTTTGTTCTTCTGCTCCTTTTCATTAAGTCTTTGGAGTGACCACCCACAATTACAACCCTTCTTGCTGTCTTACCTAGGTTTGTCTCAGAGATGTTTGCCAGTTGGAAATACCCTTTTCCATGGCTGAAGTTGCTTCCTGTGCATGTCTGGTGACACTGACTAGAGCTTTCCTAAGTAGGAGTCTGTTTCATCAGAGAACTGAAATTTAAGCAA